>NC_057803.1:201251368-201538214 GCF_018294505.1 Triticum aestivum | reverse complement strand
TCGCTCTTCCCCTCCCTCCTTCTTCCCCTCTCACCCGGGCGTTGCCGCCGCCGTGCACTGGTCGGCCCCGTAGCCACCGTTGATCCCTGACCGCCGCATCGCATCTGCCATGACCGCCACCGTCCACTACGTCTACCCCGACCACCAGCATGACCCAGGAGCAACCATGATGGTCGAATCAACCCGTCTTCGACCTTCATCCTCCTCGGTCACCGTCGCACGCCGTCACCGTGTCCGGCCACCACGAGCCCTCCCCGAGCCCGCGGACGCACAACTACAGGTCCCGGTGAGCACCGCACGTCTTCCCCCTCTCCCCCGCTCCTTTCCATCCCCGTAGCACAGCTAGCCACCGTGGCCGTAGGACGTCTCCGCTGCACCATTCGTCACCGTTGTTTCGGTCGACATTGAGCTCGACCGAGTTCTCGGCCGTGCTCCTCGACACAGTAGGGACCCGTAGCGCCCTCCAGTTCATGCACCCGCCCTCTCTTGCGTCGTTTTCGCCATTGCTCGGAAGCCGCCGCCGCTGCAGCTCATCGCCGGCGCCCTTCTTGGCCTCCACAGCTGCTGCCGCTGCCGCCACTTGACGTGGCTCGTTCACCACGTCCGAACGGCGCCTCTCGCACATCAAATAGACCCCGTATGGCTGTTTCCGATCCTTGCCGGCGATGCGCCGCCGCGAAACGACCCACCGGAGTTACTTCGGTCACCAGTGCTGGCGTGGGCTGACGAGGACGCCTGGGGCCTGCCCCCCTGAGCCACTGACCGTGGGCCGTGGGGCCCTGTTGACTGAGTTGACTCAGTCAACTCTGCTGACTGGGCACCCTTGTCAATGATAGGCAGGCCCCACCCGCTAATTAACTTCAGTGTAAATTAAAATGTTTAATTAATCTAAGCAGCTACTGACACCCGGGGCCCACCCCCTTAATTAACACTGTTTAAATAAAATGAACTACTATTAGCTCTATTGTGTATGACATGTGGGTCCCACTGGTTAGGTTTGACCCTGACCAGATGGTGTTGACTGCTGACATCACACTAACATCATGCTAATGTCATCATTCACTGTTCTGGATAATTCAAGTTTAAATAATTAAAAAAATCTAGAAAATGTTTAAATCTTTAGAAAATCATAGAAATTAATTCGTAACTCGGATGAAAATGTTTTCTACATGAAAGTTGCTTAGAAAAACAAGACGAATCCGAATGCGCTACCCACATACCTGTCAGATGCCTCTAACTATATGAACATGGAACATCCCCCCTCCGGTCATCTGTCTGACACAGGTCCGAAACTGGGAAAACATTCCCGGTTGAATTCCCCCTTTACCTATATCGTGTAGCCATACGTTAGGTCACACCTGGCACAACATATTGCTATGTTATTCTTTGTTTGTTTTATATTTATTGTTTCTTCCCCCTCTTCTCTCCGGTAGACCCCGAGACTGATGTCGCCCCTTTGATCGACTACGTCGATGACACTTCTTCATTTTCAGCAGAGCTTCCAGGCAAGCAAACCCCCCTTGAGCATTCTGATATCACCCATTTATTTCCCTCTCATGCTTGCATTAGAACTGCTACTGCTTTCTGTATGATCCTACTCTGATGCATAGCTTGTTTTTGTTACCTGCTTATTGTTACCTACCTGCTTATCCTAAACTGCATAGTATAGGTTAGTTAGTGATCCATCTGTGACCCCCACCTTGTCCTTGTTGCCCCGCTTTATGTTTGATGACTCGATCAACGTGATTGACGTCCAGGCCCCGACACCGCACATCACCCCCCTAGCTGTACGACTCTGCAGAGTTACTATCGAGTGCCGAGGGTGACACCTCATACATCACTCCTGATGAGATCTCTATAGTGTAGCTATTCGATCGTGGTCATCGAGGGTGATTTCCTCCTTAACCACTTCTGATATGACTCTATCATGCAACCCCTCAAGTGTGAACCTCGAGGGTGGTTCCTCTTATATTCACCTTGATGATTACATCGCGTGGAATCCACTGAGGGTGGTTCCTCAGGGTTTCCCTTGGTGTTAGACACACAATTACTATTGTTACTATGACTTTACACTGAACCATGTTACTAAAGACGGGTCGGCCCTGACGTGTACCCGCGCGAGCTTAATTGTGAGTGATGTGGAGTTGGGTTGACCTGGAAGGTGCCCGCGAGATACTTACGAGGCATGGCCAGGCATTCTTAGCCCTTGCCGCAAGTACTCGAGACGGGGCGACGGGGTCACATCTTTCGCGAGTCTCTCCTCGTGACCGCACTACCAACATACTAACGGTTTGGATATTTGATATGAGGGGCCTCTGACCTGATAGCACTAACCATCATGTGGGCATAGTATGGGCGTTCTTCGTCGTATACATTAGTCGAAGCTTAATAGACGTCATGCGATTGAGCGGAGTGCACCGGGTTGGACTGGTAAGCACCTGCCTTTTTAAGGAGGTAGCTAGGTCTGCTCACCGACCGCCCATGCAACATGCAGGAGTTCCCAGGGTGATGGCCCAAGACCCCTGGGGGCATAGGTTTAGTCCGGCGTGCTGACCTCTCTATTAAGCTTAGGTCGGGTTGCGGTGTATTGTTTGGCCAAGGCCGGGCATGACCCAGTAAAGTTTGTCTGGATGGAGTTAATCGAGTGTGGTGGGTAAGTTGGTGCACCCCTGCAGGGAAGAAAACATCTATCGATAGCCCGTCCTACGGTAACAGACAATTGGAGTTGTATCTCGATCGATACAACTAGAACTGGATACTTGAGGTGATAACTGGATAGTATGGCTATGGGATTGCTTTCTCGCAAGGAGTCGAGAAAGGATCTCTGGCCGAGGTTGATAACACTACTACTACTTTACTTTATGCTTTTTTGTATTCTTCTGAATGCTGCAAGATGCTTGGAGCTGCTTGAAGATGCTAGTCTTCGATAGGCTAGGCTTTCCCTTTCTCTTCTGGCATTTTACAGTCCAGTCCATAGATATAGCCCTTTTCATTGATACCGATGCATATGTAGTGTAGATCCTTGCTTGCTGAGTACTTCGGATGAGTACTCACGGTTGCTTTGCTTTCTTTTTCCTCCTTTTCCGTTCATTCCGGATGTGGCAACCAGATGGTGGAGCCCAGGAACCAGACACCACCTTCGACGATGACTACTACTACTACACCGAGGGTGCCTACTACTACGTGGAGGCCACCGACAACCAGGAGTAGTTAGCAGGCTCCCAGGTATGAGGCCTTGCCTTTTCGATCATTGTTGCTTTTGTGCTAGCCTTCTTAAGGCAAACTTGTCTAACTTATGTCTATTCTCAGATATTGTTGCTTCTGCTGACTCGTTTGAAATTGAGCTTATGTATTCGAGCCCTCGAGGCCCCTGGCTTGTAACATAAAGCTTGTATTATTTTAAATTTGTGTCTAGAGTTGTGTTGTGATATCTTCCTGTGAGTCCCTGATCTTGATCGTACACATTTGCGTGTATGATTAGTGTATGATTGAATCAGGGGCGTCACAAGTTGGTATCAGAGCCGACTGCCTGTAGGTAGCCCCCTTTCAAACTCCTTTGCCGAAGTTGAGTCTAGTCACTGAAAAACTTTTACTAACATGGTTGTGTGTCTTACGGACCCATGTCACCATTGGGTGGTATTAGGATCTTTTATTCCTCGACCAATACTCTGGGCCTCTGATCTCTCTTCCATTCGAGTTAAACGAATTTACTAACTCTAACATTAGGATCCTGTGACCACATTCACCCCAAAGTTGGATAAGCCATAGTTATTCCTCAGAATAGAATTCTGAATAATACACACACTGTCGTGTTGACTACTATGTGGTATCCAACGTACCTCTTTCATTATGCATGTTTAATCATGAATGATCCTTGTCTTTGCAAATGCTCAATGCTAAACTACCCCCTATTACATGTTAGCAGGATGGTTAGACCCGCTGGTCGTGGCCGTGGTGGCCACGCTCCACCGCCGCCTGAATTCATATCCGGAATGATGCAACGGTTTGAGCTGAATCGCCAGTTCATGGAAGGAATGATGGCTTAGTTTCCTCGTCCGAACATGAATCAACAACCAACCCCAATAACTCTGTAGGACTTCATGCACCTCAACCCAACAATCTACCGCAACTCAACTCAGCCCCTTGATGCTGATGACTGGCTCCGCGACATCAAGTATGAAATGGAGTCTGTGAGTGTGTCCCTTGCTAGCTATGTCACCTTGCTACCTCTTGAGCAATGTGTTGGTTTTCCCTTGAAGAGGAAAGGGTGATGCAGCAGAGCAGCGTAAGTATTTCCCTCAGTTTTTGAGAACCAAGGTATCAATCCAGTAGGAGGCCATGCACGAGTCCCCCGCACCTACCCAAACAAATAAACTACTCGCAACCAACGCGATAAAGGGGTTGTCAATCCCTTCACGGTCACCTACGAGAGTGAGATCTGATTGATAATAAGATAATATTTTTGGTATTTTTATGATAAATATAAATAAAGATGCAAGTAAAATAAATGGCAAAGGAAATAACTAAGTATTGGAAGATTAATATGATAGAAAATAGACCCAGGGGGCATAGGTTTCACTAGAGGCTTCTCTCGAGAGCATAAGTATTACGGTGGGTGAACAAATTACTGTTGAGCAATTGACAGAATTGAGCATAGTTATGAGAATATCTAGGTATGATCATGTATATAGGCATCACGTCGAGACAAGTAGACCGACCCCTGGCTGCATCTACTACTATTACTCCACACATCAACCGTTATCCAGCATGCATCTAGAGTATTAAGTTCAAGAGAATAGAGTAGCGCTTTAAGCAAGATGACATGATGTAGAGGGATAAACTCATGCAATATGGTAAAAAAAACCATCTTGTTATCCTCGATGGCAACAATACAATACGTGCCTTGCTGCACCTACTGTCACTAGGAAAGGACACCGCAAGATTGAACCGAAAGCTAAGAACTTCTCCCATTGCAAGAAAGATCAATCTAGTAGGCCAAACCAAACTGATAATTCGAAGAGACTTGCAAAGATAACCAATCATACATAAAAGAATTCAGAGAAGATTCAAATATTGTTCATAGATAAACTTGATCATAAACCCACAATTCATCGGTCTCAACAAACACACCGCAAAAAGAAGATTACATCGAATAGATCTCCACAAGAGAGGGGGAGAACTTTGTATTGAGATCCAAAAAGAGAGAAGAAGCCATCTAGCTAATAACTATGGACCCGTAGGTCTGAACTAAACTACTCACACTTCATCGGAGAGGCTATGGTGTTGATGTAAAACCCCTCCATGATCGATACCCCCTCCGGCGGAGCTTCGGAAAAGGCCCCAAGATGGGATCTCGTGGATACAGAAAGTTATGTTGGTGGAATCAAGGTTTTGGCTCCGTATATGGTAGTTTGGGGGCACGTAGGTATACATAGGAGGAAGAAGTACGTCGGTGGAGGAACATGGGGCCCACGAGGGTGGAGGGCACGCCTGTGGGGTAGGCGTGCCCCCCTACCTCGTGCCTTCCTAGTTGATTGCTTGACGTAGGGTCCAAGTCCTCTGGATCATGTTCGTTCTGAAAATCACGTTCCCGAAGGTTTCATTCCGTTTGGACTCCGTTTGATATTCTTTTTATGCGAAACTCTGAAATAGGCAAAAACAGCAATTCTGGGCTGGGCCTCTGGATAATAGGTTAGTGTCAAAAATAATATAAAAGTGTATAATAAAGCCCAATAATGTCCAAAACAGGATAAAATATAGCATGGAATAATAAAAAATTATAGATACGTTGGAGACGTATCAAGCATCCCCAAGCTTAATTCCTTCTCGTCCTCGAGTAGGTAAATGATAAAAATAGAATTTTTGATGTGGAATGCTACTTGGCATAATTGCAATGTAATTCTCTTAATTGTGGAATGAATATTCAGGTCCGAAAGATTCAAGACAAAAGTTCAATATTGTAACATCCCAAAATTCTAAATTTTGGAATGTTATATTAAATAAATAATTGTGATTGTTGTGTGGTTGATTGTGTGTGTGAAATTGAGTGGAAATAGAAACTTTTTTGAAAGTTGAATGAGAAGGAATAAAAGGACTTTCCCAAAACTTTTCATTTTGAATTTTGATCTCCATGAATTCAAATTCATTTCATCACAAAACCCTAGAGTGGAGATAGTATGACTTCTTCCATTTAAAGAAATGAAAAAAGGGGTTTTGAAGTAGATTTGAATTCCATTTGAACAATAGTCCAACTCAGAGACTTTATGCCACTCAAGGATTTTCATGAGAGAAGATAATAGGACTTCTTTAAAATATATGAAATAGAGTGGGAAGTGATGAGGAGCACTTTTGAATTTCATTTGGTTCACTTTTGGAAAGTTTTTTGTTTTGAGTTTCAAAAACATTTCCATTCATTCAAATAAAATAAAGAGAGAAGGAAATAGGACTCCTTCAAATATCAGAAAGAAAATATGGAAATGGATTATGAAACCAATAGAAGTTATTTTAACAATATTTGAAATCATTTGCATATCATGATTTATTGCATTTTGGAGTTTTCTGGGATATTCAAATATTATTTTCCACTCAAGAGAAATAAAGGAGAGAGGATAGAATGACTTCCTCAAACAAAAAGGAGCTGGAGAATTCATTATAATATTATTTGTTTTTTTGGAGTTTATTTGGTATTTATTTTCTTGGCAAAAAGTGCATTTACTGCATTAGATAAAAAATTCAAAATTATATGTGCTGAGATTAATGTTCATTATTCTATATATTATCAATGGTGATTTTAGGAATTACTATGGAATTTTTATGAATTCGTTGGAGTTGTTTTTGACCTCACCACGTTTTCTGTAACAAAAAAAAACAAAAAAAACACGCACGCACACCGCACTACCTGGACCGAGGCCACTTCGGCCCAGGGGCGCACCGACCGGCCCAGCCACAGGCCAGCTAGGCCAAGGCCCAGCTGTAGCGCTAGGGCAGCCAGCGGCAAGCGCCCTAGGGCCGCATGCACGAGCCGCCAGCTCCTCCCTTCGCTCGCTACCTGCTGCTGCCGCTGACACATGGGGCCCGCCCATCGTCCCTAACCTCCCGCAGACCCCGCTGGATGAGCACACGCACGCCCGAACCTGCCGGCCGAAGCTCTAGGGATAGCGCTTATCCCTCGCTCCCCGAGCTCCTGACTGCGCCTATAAAACCCCCAAGACCCCCTCTCTCCGTTCTGCCAATTCGCTCGTCCTCTCGCACATCTTAGGCGCCGCCTTTGTCAGTTGGATCTCGCCGGCCGGAGCTCCATTCGCTGGAGGAGCTCGACGACCGTAAGCCACCCCGAGGCCTCAAACTCCGTCAAACTAGTCCCCATGTTCTTCCGCACCTAGTTGACATCTCATTTTGCCCCTAGGTTCGCCAGAGACGCTGTCCCCACGACCTGCGTCCTCGCCGGAGCACGGAGACGCCGCACTTTGCTCCGCCCATCCGGGTCACCCCGATGCGCGTCGTCGCCACCACCGGACTGCCCACGTCGTGCCCGTCCCGTTCGTCTCCTCCCCCGCCGCCGAGGAGCACCGCCGCCACCGCTCGTCCGCCGCTTGACGCCAGCGCCGCCGCCCCTGTTCACCGTCCTCGCTCGCTGTAAGCCGCCCACTTCTTCCCGTTCGTTTAGGATTTTTGTATTAGCTAGGTTTTGTTTTAGTTCGGTTAACCACGGTTTTAAATAAACCATGCGGTTTAGTTAAAAAAACCCGGTCTCCGGTTTTCATTCTTTTTTGCCGCGGTAGCTGTTTTGCTTAGGTAGCGGTCGTTCGCCGAATAGCTTCCGTAGCGAATGCTGCTCCGCCAGTAGGAAGCTGCCACGTGGCTAGGGACCTGGTCGCGAATAAATTTTTCACAATCAAGTCCCTGTAAATTTCAGGTTAGCCCCTAAACTTCAAATGGTTGTATCTTTTTAACTGTAACTCCAAATTCGACGAAACCAGCGGCAAAATGTTCGTCTCGAATAGCTTTATTCAGAAAACCAACTTTGAAAACTTTTAGCCAAATTCAAATTTGAACTTTATTCAGATTTGAATTCAAACTTCAATTGACCATATCTCCTAAACCGTAGCTCCGATTGATGTGATTCTTTTTGCACCGTGTCACCGTTGCCAAACCCTATCACTTGGACCTATCTCACGATATTTTTTCACACATTAGGATCTATCCATAGTAGTTTTACTTGTATGCCTAGTAGGCACTGTGGTCCACGTCACAATTTTTGGCACGCATGCCCTATGTTATTTTGCACTTAGTATTTACTTTCGATAGTTAAGTCTGTTGTGTGTTCCTTTGGATTTTTCGAGTCTTTTCATGTTGCATGTTATTTGGTTCTTTGAAATGATTGCTTATGTGAATGCAATGTTTGACTTTATAGATTTTCATCGGAGAGTGACGAATAGTTCTATTGAGTAAATTTTTGAGAGTGATATAATCTTCGTCAACTGTTACCAGGCAAGTTCACATTTGACCATTCTTACAATCACCTATGTTTTATATTATGCACTTAGTCCTTTTGTGGTAGGATTGCATGGTAGGATTTATTGTTGCCAGATGGCTATGCCGTTACCTAGTAGTTCATTTGAGGTAGGTCTGATCTATACAACCTTGTCACCACCGTGTAAGTTTATTTCCGCCTCGCAAATGTAGACGTGGAATTGGGAAGTGTTCATGGTGAGACATGAGTGACAAACTAGTAATCAGGACCAAGACTTGTAAATGAACTACCTGGGCGAAGGTTTGGTTTGAATGGTGGCGAAGTACAGTGGGAGCATGCATGGGAAATCCATGGTGGTGCACCACTAGTGGTCCATCCGCCCAGGCTCAATGAGATCAATCGTATTCTCATGTCTAGAAGCTTACGTGTGTAGCCACAAGCCAATATGGGCTCTAGCTTAGTTGAGTAGTTAGTGTGACCCCTTCCGGGATGGGCTAGCAGATGTAGAATGATGTAGGTGTACCGGCCTATCCGTGGGTTAAGGGGGAACATTTTCGAAAGACTATGTCTCGGTCATCCTGTTCTCAAACGCCAGGCAGTGCGAGAACTTCAAGGGAAGCGATCGAGTCTTGTGGGGAAAAGTGCACAAACCTCTACAGAGTGTTAAAACCTAATCGATTAGCCGTGTCCCCGGTTACGGACAACTTGAGCATCTAGTAGTGGAAATTCTGGGAAATCTCATCACTCTTAATTTAAACAGTTGGGTTTAAATGAAACTTTGGGAATGGATTGAGTTGGGTTTACCAACTCATCCTATGCTATACAGTAGTGGTAGAATGATATCTTTTATTCTAGGGAAAAACTAGCTTTATGCAAAAACTAAACTTAGAGCTTTCCACCAGCCAAATTGCATGTACAAATAGGTTCATTATTCTTATGATGTGACTTGCCAGTACATTCAATGTACTGACCTACAGGGCTGCAACGTCTTATGTTGCAGGAATTTTCTACGACGAGTAAGAGTTACGTTGTAGGGTTACGGTCTACACTCAACTTGCCATTGGTGTTGATGGGACTCCACACCTGTTCAATTGTTTCCACTGAGACTTATGAGGTATATGTCAGTTTTACGTTATTTATACATGTGATTGCACTTTGATATATACATTGATGTACTGTGTGTGCCAGCATACCGATCCAGGGATGGCACAGAAACACAGAGGCTTGGCCATTTGAGGTCGGGTCGCTACAAATATGGTATAAGAGCACATGTTGACTGTAGGACGTGACCCTAGAAATTGGAAAGCCCTTAGGATTTCTCTTAAACTTTATTTTGAAAAAGGTCCTTTACCTCTCTTCTTTTTTGAGCTTTATCAAATCTTTCCTTTTACCTCAAATAGTTAGATAATACCCCGTTCACTTTGGACCACACAGAGAATGAACTGAAGCCACTCCGAGAACGACAAGATATCAGACTTCACCATACATTAGAAGAGTTGAAGCTACAATAGTCGAAGCCTCCGAAGAATTGAAGAATTTGAAGACAATGAAGAATTCCAAGATTTATATGAACTTTAGAGGACCAAACCCCTGTTGTATACTTACATTAGATGCGATGTTTGTGAGCTGTCATTGTTTGATGTTTTTCCTAACAGCCACAAATAAAACTTATTTTCAAAACTATATTGTGTGTATTGTGTGTATCTCTCTATCCCTCTTATCTCATCCCGAAATCCTTGGACCCAATAGATGATGAATGAAGATGGACTTGCATTCTCTGAACCGATCACTCAGTTGGAGGCAGAGCTATGGATTCAAAACATGGAGAATCACTTCAGGAGCAATTTGGTTGCAAGGAAGTATGAGGTTCAATACGCTCTTCGGTACTTCACAAAAAGTGCTGCAACCTGGTGGAAAATGCATCAGGCCATACAAGGATGTAACGGAGCAAAAACTTGGGAGGAATTCAAGATGACTCTACTGAGGTCTCGTCTTATTCAGAAGCCCTATGGCAATAAAATGAAGAAACCTTGTGCATGCAAGATTTGTGGTGAGATAGGACATACCCATGAAGAACGCAAGGATGGATGCCCTCATTGTGAAGGAAATCACCAAGGTGAAGAATGTCCAACTAGGCAGGTTACTTGTTTCTTGTGTGAAGGAACTACGCACTACCCTGCCCAGTGTCATATTTATCCCAAGGTATAAGAAATTACCAAGCAGCAGAAGGAAGCAGTGAAAGAAGCCTTCGGGGAAAGTTTAAAAGAACCTATGATGAAGGAAGATGCTAATGACCCTGATGGAGAAAGCCTAAATAGATCTTACTCCAATGCTTGCTATTCATGTGGAGAAGAAGGACATTTTCCATAGTATTGCACGAAGGAAAGCCAAGAGTATCTAGGAAACTTCCCGACGGAAGAAGTGGAGTTTCATCGACAAGAGATAGAGGAATTGATCGGAACAAAGAAGTCGAGGAAGAGAAAGAGCATGTATCCCCAGAATAACCCAATTTCTGCAGAAAAGGACATGAGTCAAATCACTTGTTACAGGTGCAAGGATTTAGGTCATTACTCTAGCAAATGCCCAACAAGGAAGCCAAGAACCCAAGGAGCCAAGATAACCACCAGGAAGCCCCTGGATTTGTCTGAAGTCATTTGTTTATGCTACAAAGGAGTAGGACATTTTGCGAGAGAATGTTACCCGAGGAGAGCTTGCGCAGAGTAGTTGAGATCTTGATATGGGAATAAAGCATGTAATAAATATGGGATGCACTTTTATTTTCGTTGGGGATGTTGAGTTGAATTGTGAAATGGGAATTGTAATGGTTCGTGAAGCAATAAAAGTTGATGTGGTTGGAATCTCATATGAGGTGTCATGAGTTGTTTGTTGATTGTGAGTACCTCTCTCGCTATCTCACCCAGACTAAAACCTCGAACCCATGGGCAAGCCGACCCCAACTTTTCCCAGAAAAACAACCACATTTCACCCAAGGAAATACATATAGTATCCTGAGTACCCCTTCTATCTTATGCCTGCAGATGACAACCCTTTACGAGTCTTTTCTGAAGGGCCCAGAAACGATCATGACCCTGACCAGTGATCAGGATTACCCGAAGATCCTGAAGGACATGATGAAGCATATTCAACTTGAAAGAGATGCAGTTTACAAGGGTTATCCTTTCATGGAGAAGGGAGTTGAACTCTGGTATGTGGAGGTACACCTCCACCGTGTGAAGGGAGTTTGCCCAAAGACTATGGGGCAATGCTTTTTCATTTCTCGAGTACCACGAGCAACATTCTTCGACTCTGTTCGTGAAGCTGCTATGGAAGCCATACGTCAGATTGGAGAAATACTAGAAGCAAGACTCCGTCACACTCAGGAATACCAGAGGGAGGTGCATGCAGAGATGATGGAGATGAAGCTAATGGCCACTACGATGAAGCAAAACATCGATGATTTGAAGGATCGCATTGCACAATTCTAGTGGGACTGAAGTATCTTCAAGAAGGACAAATGAATAAAGATGGAAGTAATGCTTGACCATACCAAACTATGTGGGTGGCAGCTTTTGTAATAGAGTACTTTTGCAATTTGAGTTTTGAGTGGTGGTTAAGGATGTAATAAAAGATTTTATATGAAGAGAATATGAATTATGGATGAACTAGTGCATTTTTTTGCGATACTTGTCGGTGTGAACACTTGACCAATGGAAAAGGAAATGTATTCCATAGAGTGGAGTTTGGACAAATGAGTTGGAGTTTGGTTTTAGTTATGATGGTTACCCCGAGAGTATGAAGTAATGAAGTACTATTGGATTTAAATGAGGTGTAATGTTGGAATATGGAACAATAGTAACTCCAAGGATGAGTTAAAGATATACAAGTGTTGAAGTGGGCCATAACCCACAGGACCCAGGATTTGATAAGGAAACAAGCACAATCTTGTTGAAGAAAAGAATTCTAAAGGAAGTTGTGATTTCATCAGCATACGTTTCATAGGAGGTTACGTAAACCCGAGAGTTGTGAAGAAACGATAGAGGGTTTTTTTTGGCTTGCAGAACCAATGGATTACCCAAACCTAGTTCATGGGGAAGAGAAGTTCCGCAATGCTTGTGAGGATGCCCAAGTGTTAGAATACATGATTCACTATCTGCGTATGTGGTAATGATTCAAGCACGGGATGGATTGGCCCCCATACCGGAGACTTCTATCATGAACTATCATATGTTGATGGAAAATTAGAGAGCTTGAAAACCCTAGAAGAGTGTCGACACGACAAATCAAAAGCCTTAGAATGGCAGGACGATGGAAACCCTGTACAGGCACCTTTTGCCAATCGTAGGTTATGCGGTGAGGTTCAACCCAGACCCATTTCCTGCAGGAGAAACCAAAAATTGTTGACCACCATGAGATTTTCAATAGATGTTTAGCATTGGCAACAGACCTATCACCTAAGAAGACTCAGTCTCGGGAGGATCTTATTTGTATGAAAGGACCCAAGTTTTTGAGGAAAAAAATGGTTATGCCCTTACCGGAAGAACACCAATGAAGGAGCGATCCCGGAGAATATGAGAAGACCGACACCGTCAACGCAAAGGATGGAGTACATGAGTATTGTTGGAACCGTAACCACGCTTCTAAGGGTGGTAGCACCCCATACCTTGTGTTGATGAATGGATTTTCAAGGAGACCCCCCCCCCAATCTAACCTTCTTTCTAGCCTCTCCGAATCTCGAGGACGAGATTCATTTTAAGGGTGGTAGTTTGTAACATCCCAAAATTCTAAATTTTGGAATGTTATATTAAATAAATAATTGTGATTGTTGTGTGGTTGATTGTGTGAAATTGAGTGGAAATAGAAACTTTTTTGAAAGTTGAATGAGAGGAATAAAAGGACTTTCCCAAAACTTTTCATTTTGAATTTTGATCTCCATGAATTCAAATTCATTTCATCACAAAACCCTAGAGTGGAGATAGTATGACTTCTTCCATTTAAAGAAATGAAAAAGGGGTTTTGAAGTAGATTTGAATTCCATTTGAACAATAGTCCAACTCAGAGACTTTATGCCACTCGAGGATTTTCATGAGAGAAGATAATAGGACTTCTTTAAAATATATGAAATAGAGTGGGAAGTGATGAGGAGCACTTTTGAATTTCATTTCGTTCACTTTTGGAAAGTTTTTCGTTTTGAGTTTCAAAAACATTTCCATTCATTCAAATAAAATAAAGAGAGAAGGAAATAGGACTCCTTCAAATATCAGAAAGAAAATATGGAAATGGATTATGAAACCAATAGAAGTTATTTTAACAATATTTGAAATCATTTGCATATCATGATTTATTGCATTTTGGAGTTTTCTGGGATATTCAAATATTATTTTCCACTCAAGAGAAATAAAGGAGAGAGGATAGAATGACTTCCTCAAACAAAAAGGAGCTGGAGAATTCATTATAATATTATTTGTTTTTTTGGAGTTTATTTGGTATTTATTTTCTTGGCAAAAAGTGCATTTACTGCATTAGATAAAAAAAATTCAAAATTATATGTGCTGGAATTAATGTTCATTATTCTATATATTATCAATGGTGATTTTAGGAATTACTATGGAATTTTTATGAATTCGTTGGAGTTGTTTTTGACCTCACCACGTTTTCTGTAACAACAAAAACACGCACGCACACCGCACTACCTGGACCGAGGCCACTTCGGCCCAGGGGCGCACCGACCGGCCCAGCCACAGGCCAGCTAGGCCAAGGCCCAACTGTAGCGCTAGGGCAGCCAGCGGCAAGCTCCCTAGGGCCGCATGCACGAGCCGCCAGCTCCTCCCTTCTCTCGCTACCTGCTGCTGCCGCTGACAAATGGGGCCCGCCCATCGTCCCTAACCTCCCGCAAACCCCGCTGGATGAGCACACGCACGCCCGAACCTGCCGGCCGAAGCTCTATGGATAGAGCTTATCCCTCGCTCCCCGAGCTCCTGACTGCGCCTATAAACTCCCAAGACCCCCTCTCTCCGTTCTGCCAATTTGCTCGTCCTCTCGCACATCATAGGCGTCGCCTTTGTCAGTTGGATCTCGCCGGCCGGAGCTCCATTCGTCGGAGGAGCTTGACGACCGTAAGCCACCACGAGGCCTCAAACTCCGTCAAACTACTCCTCGTATTCTTCCGCACTTAGTTGACATCTCATTTTGCCCCTAGGTTCACCAGAGACGCTGTCCCCATGACCTGCGTCCTCGCCGAAGCACGGAGATGCCGCACTTCGCTCCGCCCGTCCGGGTCACCCCGATGCGCGCCGTCGCCACCACCGGACTGCCCACGTCGTGCCCGTCCCGTTCGTCTCCTCCCCCGCCGCCGAGGAGCACCGCCGCCACCGCTCGTCCGCCGCTTGACGTCAGCGCCGCCGCCCCTGTTCGCCGTCCTCGCTTGCTGTAAGCCGCCCGCTTCTTCCCGTTCGTTTAGTTTTTTTGTATTAGCTAGGGTTTTTTTAGTTCGGTTAACCACGGTTTTAAATAAACCGTGCGGTTTAGTTAAAAAAAACCCGGTCTCCGCTTTTCATTTTTTTTGCCGCGGTAGTTGTTTTGCTTAGGTAGCGGCGTTCGCCGAATAGCTTCCGCAGCGAATGCTGCTCGGCCAGTAGGAAGCCGCCATGTGGCCAGGGACCTGGTCGCGAATAAAATTTTCACAGTCAAGTCCCTGTAAATTTCAAGTTAGCCCCTAAACTTCAAATGGTTGTATCTTTTTAACTGTAACTCCAAATTCGACGAAACCAGCGGCAAAATGTTCGTCTCGAATAGCTTTATTCAGAAAACCAACTTTGAAAACTTTTGGCCAAATTAAAAGTTGAACTTTATTCAGATTTGAATTCAAACTTCAATTGATCATATCTCCTAAACCGTAGCTCCGATTGATGTGATTCTTTTTGCACCGTGTCACCGTTGCCAAACCCTATCACTTGGACCTAACTCACGATATTTTTTCACACATTAGGATATGTCCATAGTAGTTTTACTCGTATGCCTAGTAGGCACTGTGGTCCACGTCACAATTTTTGGCACCCATGCCCTATGTTGTTTTGCACTTAGTATTTACTTTCGATAGTTAAGTCTGTTGTGTGTTCCTTTGGATTTTTCGAGTCTTTTCATGTTGCATGTTATTTGGTTCTTTGAAATCATTGCTTATGTGAGTGCAATGTTTGACTTTATAGATTTTCATCGGAGAGTGACGAATAGTTCTATTGAGTAAATTTCTGAGAGTGATATAATCTTCATCAACTGTTACCAGGCAAGTTCACATTTGACCATTCTTCCAATCACCTATGTTTTATATTATGCACTTAGTCCTTTTGTGGTAGGATTGCATGGTAGGATTTATTGTTGCCAGATGGCTATGCCGTTACCTACTAGTTCATTTGAGGTAGGTCTGATCTATACAACCTTGTCACCACCGTGTAAGTTTATTTCCGCCTCGCAAATGTAGACGTGGAATTGGGAAGTGTTCATGGTGAGACATGAGTGACAAAGTAGTAATCAGGACCAAGACTTGTAAATGAACTACCTGGGCGGAGGTTTGGTTTGAATGGTGGCGAAGTACAGTGGGAGCATGCATGGGAAATCCATGGTGGTGCACCACTAGTGGTCCGTCCGCCCAGGCTCAATGAGATCAATCGTATTCTCATGTCTAGAAGCTTACGTGTGCAGCCACAAGCCAATATGGGCTCTGGCTTAGTTGATTAGTTAGTGTGACCCCTTCCGGGATGGGCTAGCAGATGTAGAATGATGTAGGTGTACCGGCCTATCCGTGGGTTAAGGGGGAACATTTTCGAAAGACTATGTCTCGGTCATCCTGTTCTCAAACGCCAGGCAGTGCGAGAACTTCAAGGGAGGCGATCGAGTCTTGTGGGGAAAAGTGCGCAAACCTCTGCAGAGTGTTAAAACCTAATCAATTAGCCGTATCCCTGGTTACGGACAACTTGAGCATCTAGTAGTGGAAATGCTGGGAGATCTCATCACTCTTAATTTAAACAGTTGGGTTTAAATGAAACTTTGGGAATGGATTGAGTTGGGTTTACCAACTCATCCTATGCTATACAGTAGTGGTAGAATGATATCTTTTATTCTAGGGAAAAACTAGCTTTATGCAAAAACTACACTTAGAGCTTTCCACCAGCCAAATTGCATGTACAAATAGGTTCATTATTCTTATGATGTGACTTGCCAGTACATTCAATGTACTGACCTACAGGGCTGCAACGTCTTATGTTGCAGGAATTTTCTACGACGAGTAAGAGTTATGTTGTAGGGTTATGGTCTACACTCAACTTGCTGTTGGCGTTGATGGGACTCCACACCCGTTCAATTGTTTCCGCTGAGACTTATGAGGTATATGTCAGTTTTACGTGATTTATACATGTGATTGCACTTTGATATATACATTGATGTACTGTGTGTGCCAGCATACCGATCCAGGGATGGCACAGAAACACAGAGGCTTGGCCGTTTGAGGTCGGGTCGCTACAAATATTGACAAAGAAATAATAATACTTCAAGCATACTAATTAAGCAATTATGTCTCTTCAAAATAACATGGCCAAAGAAAGTTATCCCTACAAAATCATATAGTCTGGCTATGCTGCATCTTCACCACACAAAGTATTTAAATCATGCACAACCCCAATGACAAGTCAAGCAATTGTTTCATTCTTTTGGTGTTCTCAAACTTTTTCAATCTTCATGCTATACATGAGCATGAGCCATGGACATATCACTATGTGGAATAGAATGGTGGTTGTGGAGAAGACAAAAAGGGAGAAGATAGTCTCACATCAACTAGGCGTATCAACGGGCTATGGAGGTGCCCATTAATAGATGTCAATGTGAGTGAGTAGGGATTGCCATGTAACGGATGCACTAGAGCTATCAGTATATGAAAGCTCAACAAAAAGAACTACGTGGGTGTGCATCCAACTTGCTTGCTCATGAAGACCTAGGGCATTTTAAGGAAACCCATCGTTGCAATATACAAGCCAAGTTCTATAATGAAAAATCCCCACTAGTATATGAAAGTGACAACATAGGAGACTCTCTATCATGAAGATCATGGTGCTACTTTGAAGCACAAGTGTGGAAAAAAAGGATAGTAGTATTGCCCCTTTTTATTTATTTACACTTCTTTTGGGCCTTCTTTTTTTGGCCTTTCTCTTTTTTTATTGGGACAATACTCTATGAATGATGATCATCACACTTCTATTTATTTACAACTCAATGATTACAACTCGATACTAGAACAAAGTATGACTCTATATGAATGCCTTCGGTGGTGTACCAGGATAGCAATGATGCATGAGTGACTTATATGAAAGAATTATGAACTGTGGCTTTGCCACAACTAAAATGTCAACTACATGATCATGCGAAGCAATATGAAAATGATGGAGCGTGTCATAGTAAACAGAACGGTGGAAATTTGCATGGAAATATATCTCGGAATGGCTATCGAAATGCCATGATAGGTAGGTATGGTGGCTGTTTTGAGGAAGGTATATGGTGGGTGTATGATACCGGTGAAAGGTGCGCGGTATTAGAGAGGCTAGCAATGGTGGAAGGGTGAGAGTGCGTATAATCCATGGACTCAACATTAGTCATAAAGAACTCACATACTTATTGCAAAAATCTTTTAGTTATCGAAGCAAAGTACTACGCGCATGCTCCTAGGGGGATATATTGGTAGGAAAAGACCATCGCTCGTCCCCGACCGCCACTCATAAGGAGGACAATCAATAAATACATCATGCTCCGACTTCTTAACATAACGGTTCACCATACGTGCATGCTACGGGAATCACAAACTTCAACACAAGCATTTATCATATTCACAACTACTCAACTAGCACGACTCTAATATCACCATCTCCATATCTGAAAACAATTATCAAGTTTCAAACTTCTCATAGTATTCAACACACTCATAAGAAAATTTTATTATTAATCTTGAATGCCTAACATAATTAAAGAAAATTACCATGCTGTTTTGTAAGACTCTCAAAATAATCTAAGTGAAGCATGAGATAACAATGGTTTCTATAAAAACAAATGTACCAACATGCTCTAATAGATATTAGTGAAGCACTGGAGCAAAAACTATATAACTCAAAAGATATAAGCGAAGCACATAGAGTATTCTAATAATTTCTGAATCATGAGTGTCTCTATCAAAAAGGTGTGTGCAGCACTGATTATTGTGGAAAACTAACAAATAAAGACTCAAATAATACAAGACGCTCCAAGCAAACACATATCATGTGGTAAATAAAAATATAGCTCTTGGTAAAGTTACCGATAGAAGTAGATGAAAGAGGGGATGCCTTCCGGGGCATCCCCAAGCTTTGCCTTTTAGGTGTCCTTAGATTATGTTGGGGTTCCATGGGCATCCCCAAGCTTAGTCTCTTGCCACTCCTTGTTCCATAATCCATCAAATCTTTACCCAAAACTTGAAAACTTCACAACACAAAACTTAAAGTAGAAAATCTCGTGAGCTCCGTTAGCGAAAGAAAAGAAAACACCACTTCAAGGTATTGTAATTAACTCATTCTTTATTTATATTGGTGTTAAACCTACTTTATTCCAACTTCTCTATGGTTTATAAACTATTTTACTAGCCATAGATTCATCAAAATAAGCAAACAACACACGAAAAACAGAATCTGTCAAAAACAGAACAGTCTGTAGTAATCTGTATCTAACGCAATATCTGGAACCCCAAAAATTCTAAAATAAATTGCTGGACGTGAGGAATTTATCTATTAATCGTCTGCAAAAATAATTAACTAAATATCACTTTCCAAATAAAAATGGCAGCAATTCTCGTGAGCGCTAAAGTTTCTGTTTTTACAGCAAGATTAAAAAGACTTTCCCCAAGTCTTCCCAACGGTTCTACTTGGCACAAACACTAATTAAAGACAAAAAACACAACCAAAAAATAGGCTAGATAAATTATTTATTACTAAACAGGAGCAAAAAGCAAGGAATAAAAATAAAATTGGGTTGCCTCCCAACAAGCGCTATCATTTAACGCCCCTAGCTAGGCATCAAAGCAAGGATAGATCTAGGTATTGCCATCTTTGGAAGGCAAGACATAAGTGGCTCTCATAATAGATTCATAAGGTAATTTAATTTTCTTTATAGGGAATTGTTCCATGCCTTTCCTTAACGGAAATTGGAATCTAATATTCCCTTCCTTCATATCAATAATTGCACCAATCATTCTAAGGAAAGGTCTACCAAGAATAATAGGACATGAAGAATTGCAATCTATGTCAAGAACAATAAAATCCACGGGCACATAATTCCTATTTGCAACAATAAGAACATCATTAATTCTTCCCATAGGTCTCTTAATAGTGTAATCCGCAAGGTGCAAGTTTAAAGAGCAATCATCAAAATCACGGAAACCTAGCAAATCACACAAAGTCTTTGGAATTGTGGAAACACTAGCACCCAAATCACACAAAGCATATCATTCATGATCTTTAATCATAATTTTAATAGTAGGTTCCCACTCATCATAAAGTTTTCTAGGGATAGAAACTTCCAACTCAAGTTTTTCTTCATAAGATTGCATCAAAGTATCAACGATGTGTTTGGTAAAGGATTTATTTTGACTATAAGCATGAGGAGAATTTAGCACAGATTGCAACAAGGAAATACAATCTATCAAAGAGCAATTATCATAATTAAATTCCTTGAAATCCAAAATAGTGGGTTCATTAATATTTAAAGTTTTGACTTCTTCAATCCCACTTTTAACAATTTTAGCATCAAGATCTAAAAACTCCGAATTTTTGGAACGTCTTCTAGGTAAAGGTGGATCATATTCAGTCCCATAATTATCAAGATTCATATTGCAAAACAAAGATTTAATAGGGTACACATCAATAACTTTTAGATCTTCATCTTTATTATCATGGAAACTAGAAGAACACGCTTTTATAAAGCAATCTTTCTTAGCACGCATCCTAGGGTTCTTTCTTTGCACTCATCAAGGGAAATTCTAATGGCTTTGAGAGACTCATTGATATCATGCTTAGGAGGAATAGATCTAAGCTTCAAAGAATCAACATCAAGAGAAATTCTATCAACGTTCCTAGCCGACTCATCAATCTTAAGCAATTTTTCTTCAATCAAAGCATTGAAATTCTTTTGCGAGGTAATAAATTATTTAATATTAGATTCAAAATCAGAGGGTATCTTATTAAAATTTCCATAAGAATTGTTGTAGGAATTACCATAATTATTAGAGGAATTACTAGGATACGGCCTAGGATTAAAGTTTCCTCTATGCGTGTTGTTACCAAAATTATTCCTACCAACAAAATTCACATCCAAAGATTCATTGTTATTCTCAATCAAAGTAGACAAAGGTATATCATAAGGATCAGAAGAAACACTTTTATTAGCAAATAATTTCATACGTTCATCCATCTTACCACTCAAAACATTAATTTCTTCTATTGCATGCACTTTCTTATTAGTAGATCTTTTAGTGTGGCATTGAGAATAATTAACCATAATATTATCTAGGAGTTTAGTAGCTTCTCCTAAAGTGATTTCCATAAAAGTGCCTCCGCGACCGAATCTAAAAGATTTCTAGAAGAAAAATTCAATCCAGCATAAAAAATTTGTATAATCGTCCACAAATTCAAACCATTTGTAGGGAAATTACGTATCATTAATTTCATCCTCTCCCAAGCTTGTGCAACATGTTCATGATCAAGTTGGTTAAAATTCATAATATCGTTTCTAAGAGAGATGATCTTAGCGGGAGGAAAATACTTAGAGATAAAAGCATCGTTGCACTTTTTCCACGAATCAATACTATTATTAGGCAAAGACGAAAACCAAGCTTTAGCACGATCTCTAAGCGAAAAAGAAAATAGCTTCAATTTAACAATATCATTGTCCACATCTTTCTTCTTTTGCATATCACACAAATCAACTAAGTTGTTTAGATGGGTAGCGGCATGTTCACTAGGAAGGCCGGAAAACGGACCTTTCATGACAAGATTCAGCAAAGCGGGCATTAATTTCACAAGATTCAACATCGGTAAGAGGAGAAATCGGAGTGCTAATAAAATTATTATTGTTGGTATTGGTAAAGTCACACAATTTGGTATTATCTTGAGCCATCATGACAAGCAAGCAATCCGACACACAAGCAAACAAGAAACGAGCAAAAAGAGGCGAATAGAGAAAGAGAGGGAGGAAGGAGAGAGAGAGGGCAAATAAAACGGCAAGGGTGAAGTGGGGGAAAGGAAAACGAGAGTGAAATGGCAAATAATGTAATGCGGGAGATAAGGGTTTGTGATGGGTACTTGGTATGTTGACTTTTGCGTAGACTCCCTGGCAACGGCGCTAGAAATCCTTCTTGCTACTTCTTGAGCACTGCGTTGGTTTTCCCTTGAAGAGGAAAGGGTGATGCAGTAGATCAGCGTAAGTATTTCCCTTAGTTTTTGAGAATCAAGGTATCAATCCAGTAGGAGGCCACGCACGAGTCCCTCACACCTACACAAACAAATAAACTCCTCACAACCAACGCGATAAAGGGGTTGTCAATCCCTTCACGGTCACCTACGAGAGTGAGATCTGATAGATATGATAAGATAATATTTTTGGTATTTTTATGATAGAGAAATAAAGATGCAAGTAAAATAAATGTCAAAGGAAATAACTAAGTATTGGAATATTAATATGATGGAAAATAGACCCGGGGGCCATAGGTTTCACTAGAGGCTTCTCTCGAGAGCATAAGTATTACGTGGGTGAACAAATTGCTGTTGAGCAATTGACAGAATTGAGCATACATATGAGAATATCTAGGTATGATCATGTATATAGGCATCACGTCCGAGACAAGTAAACCGACCCCTGCCTGCATCTACTACTATTACTCCACACATCGACCGCTATCCAGCATGCATCTAGAGTATTAAGTTCAAAAGAACAGAGTAACGCTTTAAGCAAGATGACATGATGTAGAGGGATAAACTCATGCAATATGATATAAACCCCATCCTGTTATCCTCGATGGCAACAATATAATACGTGCCTTGCTGCCCCTACTGTCACTGGGAAAGGACACCGCAAGATTGAACCCAAAGCTAAGCACTTCTCCCATTGCAAGAAAGATCAATCAAGTAGGCCTAACCAAAATGATAATTCAAAGAGACTTGCAAAGATAACCAATCATACATAAAAGAATTCAGAGAAGATTCAAATATTGTTCATAGATAAACTTGATCATAAACCCACAATTCATCGGTCTCAACAAACACACCGCAAAAGAAGATTACATCAAATAGATCTCCACAAGAGAGGGGGAGAACTTTGTATTGAGATCCAAAAAGAGAGAAGAAGCCATCTAGCTAATAGCTATGGACCCGTAGGTCTTAAATAAACTACTCACACTTCATCGGAGAGGCTGTGGTGTTGATGTAAAAGCCCTCGTGATCGATACCCCCTCCGGCGGAGCTCCGGAAAAGGCCCCAAGATGGGATCTCATGGATACAGAAAGTTACGGCCGTGGAATTAGGGTTTTGGCTCCGTATTTGGTAGTTTAGGGGTACGCATGTCGGATGTGGGGTTCCGGCAAACCCTTAAGGTTCGAACATTGGGTGCGCGCATAGTCTTTCCTTCCTACCAATCTACGCCCTAGCTCGCTAAGATCTCGCGGACGAACTTGACGAACTCGCAACACATAAAGACACGAGGTTTATACTGGTTCGGGCCACCATTGTGGTGTAATACCCTACTCCAGTGTGGTGGTGGTGGATTGCCTCTAGGGCTGATGATGAACAGTACAAGGGAAGAACGACCTCCTGAGGTTGAGGTGTTCTTGAGCTCGTTGAGCTTGTGTGTGTGAGGATGGTCTGAATGATCCCTCCCTTACTAAGGTGGCTAGCTCTACTTATATAGGCCCTGGTCCTCTTCCCAAATATCGAGCGGGAAGGGAGCCAACAATGGCAGTCCGATTTGAAGGGGGACAGGTAGTACAAGCTATCCTGACAAAAGTGGTCTTCTCCAGTGAAAAGCTCTATGGTGACGCCTTCTTGGGCTCCATGATGACCTCCATCTTGCCATCCTCCTGGTTTTGGTGTCCTTGCACCAATATAGCAACCTTTGCCTAATGCCTCGGTACTCTTCGTCTGCCCTGGCCTCCTTTGCACCAAAGAGGAAACAAGGACGCTGCTCGCGCTGGCGCCCGCCTGGTGTCGTGTGTCATGGCTCACGTCACGAGGGTCTCATGAGGTTTGCCCCGCCTTGATATCTCCACTCCTCGCGAGCCTACCTGGCTAGGCTACTCCAGAGGAGGCCTTGCGTCGTCCGCCTCGTGCTGCTTGGACCCTCGCGAGGGTCTTGGATGCTTTGCTGGTGAAGATGGGTTGTACAGCCTGCTGGCTCAGCCATGCCGCGGGCCGTAGGCAGGCAAGTCTGGGGATCCCCATTCCCAGAACACCGACGGTAGCCCCTGGGCCCAAGGTGCGCTCGGGCTTGGATTCGCGGCGAAGCCAAGGGTCAAGTTTGGAGCACCGCGGGCCCCAAAAGCATGCGGCCTCGATTGACGCGTGGTGGGTGATTGGACGTGGGCGTCTCCGCTTCCCCATGTTGCCTTGGCAACTGCTCGACTTTTCAGGTCCCTGCGACATGCAAGGAAAACCATCATTACTTGCGATCATGGGAGACGCCAGTTGGCCTTCCCTTGCTATAAATGGGGAGGGGGCGGAGCCCCCGTTGCCCATCTCTTCCTTGCTTGTTTGCTCCTTCCTCCTCGCTCCATCACTTGCAGTGACACCCGTGGAACCACAAAGGAAGTTCTCCGCCGCCGAGAAGGGGAAAGCCCCTCGTGAGGGACCCGGCTCCCCGGCGCCCAAGCACGGCCGCGCCCGCCCGCGTAAACATGCCGCGACCCCCGTCGCGGCCCATTGTCGAGACGGCGCCACGGCACGCGGAGTGGGTCATCCCAGCCATGGTGGTCCAGGTGATGAGGGGAGGCACGCCATGGTGGCGCGGCCCCCTCGTCCGCGCTTCCACACGGCGGAGGTGTCGCCAGAGTTCGTCGTCTGGTCGGAGAACCTGGCCAGCAACTGGCTCCAACTCCCGCGATTCTTCACCGGCGAACTGTCGGCCTCTGGTCCAGGCAGACTCTGGCTGCAGGCGGATGGCTGCTGCAGAAAGGCCTCTTGGGTTGCGGTCGAGACTTCCGCCGCGGGCAATATAGCCCTGGCCCGCGGCTGGCAGACATTCGCCCGTGCGCGCGGCCTGGGCAGGCGGTGCATCCTCCACTTCACGTACGATCGTGGATCGACCCTTTATGTGAGGGTGTTTGGGGAAGATGGTCGTCGCGCCGGGTGCTGCCCGAGGCGAACAACGGTGAGGAGGTACTCAGACTTGGGGACGGTCGCGACGAGGACGAGGGCGAGCCTGCCCTCATCGACGATCGTGTCTCGTCCAGCTACGGTGGCTCTTCCTCCGGCTACAGCTCCAGCAGTGGCGGCTATGCCCAGCCGCCGCGCCCGTTTTGAAGGCGGCAGTGGGTCATCTCGTTGCCGCACCACCGTGAA
The DNA here is from genome assembly GCF_018294505.1 of Triticum aestivum. Lineage (NCBI taxonomy): Eukaryota > Viridiplantae > Streptophyta > Magnoliopsida > Poales > Poaceae > Triticum > Triticum aestivum. The sequence goes on along the minus strand of NC_057803.1, from coordinate 201,513,131 downwards.
GCGTGAGGAAGGATCTGGCTAGGCTCGGGGTAGTGCTAGGTGCCTGTCCTCGCAGATCGCTGCAACGCTATTTTTGTTTTGCTCTTTTCCTGCATCAAGAATGAAACCAGCATGGGCCAAGGGGGCGTGTATCGAACTATGGTTCCTTGGTTATATCAGTATGTGTGTTGTTCTCATGCTGTGTCGTTATTTTGCGCAAAGATAACTTAACCTGGTATACTCAGGACGTCCTCTTCCTCGTGAAGCGTTTATTTCCTCGCATTCATCTTGCCTTGCTGGCCTGCATTCGATAAGGAACTGCGAAAAACTCATTAGGAAGTGCGTTAAAAGATTTGCCATTCATCCTGGCCCTGACCCGGTGCTTTGTGTCACGGTACCCGAGGGGCACGGACTAGGAGAGGTGCGCTAGCTTTTGGGCTCGAACGAGGGTGGCTCGCGAGAAGGAGGAAAGGAGAAAAAATGCTCGCGAGGGCACCTGCCTAGCCCCCTCGCGAGGCATGCGAGAGAGAGAGAGAGAGAGAACACGAGCAATTTCGAGCTGGAAAAAATGCAGTGAGAGGCGAGGGAATCAAATCGGCAAGGAACGCCAAGGGAAAACTTTGATTGAGGAAAAGCGAGTCAACTACGGAAAGCAAATGAAAAGCCGCGTCCAGACCCTAATCTAGTCTTCAAGTCTTCTCACCGGCGCGGAGCTAAGTGTTGTCCACTAGGCGTGGGAGGGAGCCCCAGGGCCTGAGGCCGACGCTCCTGAGACTCCGGTGCGTGTACAGCCCCACTCATTATTACGTGAGAGTGTCACGGGCGGCGATTCTTCATAGGCACCGGGGCTTCTTCACAGGCTCTGGGCCTTTCTTCTCAGGGTTTGGGCCTTGCTTCATGGATAGAACTTCCGGAGGTGCTGGATGTTCTAGGCATTCTGGATAGGTATCCCGTCCTGCATCTCCAGGCGCGCTGCACCCGGCCTGGAGACATGGACGACCCTAAACGGGCCCTCCCACATGGGCGAAAGCTTGTGCAGCCCTTCCCTGGAGAGGACCCGCCTCAGGACGAGGTCGCCCACCTCGACCGTCCTGGAGCGGATGTTGCGGCAGTGGTATCGCAGCAACGCTTGTCGGTACCTTGCTGCCCTCAATGCGGCTTCGTGATGGCGTTCCTCCCGAGGGGCGCCCCCAAACAAGGTAAGCTAAAGACATAAGCAAAAGGGGGTACATGCCGCAGGGACGGACCCATGCGGCCTGGGAATAATGCAGCTCGGGGGGCGCTCCTAGCTAAACGAGCTTGGAAGGTGTCACTTGGTTCTATAGACGAAGTAGAGTTGGTGCAGCTGAAGGCATGAGTTGAAGAAATGACTCCTCATGAGCCGCCAGAACCCTGAGCCTCGGGAGGCTCTGAGAGTTCGGGAGGTTCCCTGAAGACCGTCTCCATCTCCTCCAGAACGGCGTGGTACCTGGCTTCCTGAGCCACCAAGACACGTCGCATGTTGCGCTGATAGGCCGACGCCACGCTCGGCAAGCAAAAGGCATACGAACGTAGCTGTGCGGTGGGCCCTCGCAGCGGCCCACACGCGAAGGCCAGAAACGCTCCTAAGATGCGGCCATGTTGAGCCTTGGGACGTCGATGCAGACACGTAGCCCAGCATCCTCGCCAGGATGCGGAGCTGCGCCCCGTGGGCAGCTGTCGCCGCACATGGCTCTTGCTTCTTGCAGTTCCTGGGTGGTCTTGGTGATGAATTCCTGAGTGGTGGGCACTCCTTGCCATGTGCTCTCCTGAGGGTCACGTGCCGTGAAGCATGCTTCCAAGTGGTGCCCAAGCGCCTCCCTTGTGAGGTTGGCAGGGTCTGAGGCCCTCCAGAAGAGAGCCCCCGAGCCCTGCTTGAGGAGGGCGCCAGGTGCGCCTTCCTATGCGATGGCGGGAGGCGCCCCTGGAGCGGGCGCTAGTCCTGACGTGGCTTCTGCCGCGACGCCGTCCTCCTGAGGTCCTACACGGCGCGGCTTCTTCTTCTTGGGGATGGCCTCCAGAGGGCCTTCATTTCTGCTGTCAGGGTCATCGATTGCTGCGGCTTGAAAGGCACGCTCAAGGGAGCACACTGCATCCCTCTCTTCACACGGGACCGTGATGATTCCTCTGCTTCCTGGCATCTTGAGAACGTTGTAGTCGTGATGAGTGACTGCCATGAACTTGGCCAGGGCTGGATACCCCAAGATGGCATTGTACGACAGGCGGATGTGTGCGACATCGAAGTCGGTGAGCTCGGTGCGGTAGTTCTTTCGCTCTCCGAAGGTGAAAGGCAGGCGGACCTGCCCTATCGACGTGGTGGAGCCGTCGGTCACTCCTGAGAAAGGCTTGGTGGGCTGGAGCTGCTCATATGGCACTTGGAGGTTGTTGAACATGTCGACGAACAGGACGTTGAGCCCTGCGCCGTCGTCGATGAGGGTCTTGGTGACCTGCACATTGCTGATGACTGGGGAACACAGCATAGGGAGGGTGCCAGTGGTGGCTGCGCACTTGAGCTGATTCGCCAAGTTGAAAGTGATGGCGCATTGGGACCACCTGAGCGGGCACGTGGCCTCGAGCTTGGGGAGCGCTGCGTTCACCTCATGAGCAAACTACTTGAAGGTGCACTGAGAGGCTGGGGCCTGGGCGCCGCCCAAGATGCAAGCGATCGCACGCGGCTCCTGGAAGCCCCCAGCCCCCTCGTCCTGGTGGTGGTCGTCGTTCCTTCTTAGCGGCGGCAGCGGGGGAAGACCGGCGTTGCCCTGGGGGCGATCCTCACGCAGCGGGTCCCTCCGGGCGCCCTCATGAGGCTGGTCCTGCCAACGGTCCTCACGAGGCCGGTTGCGCCACTCCTGTCGCGGGCCACGGTCGTCCCAGCGTCCGCCTCCACGTCCTCCTCCGCGGTCGTAGCACCGGTCGTTGCGCTCGGGACATCGACCATAGCGTCCTTCTCGTATGGCTCTGAGCTCTTGACAGTCGCTGGTGTTGTGGGTGTTCAGGTTGTGGAAAGCGCAAAACAGTCCGCCGCTCTTGGATGACTCGGGCTGATTTCTGCCCCGCTTGATGTCAGGCTCCACTGCGAGCACAGCTGCCTCCTTGCGCTTCACGTCCTTGGCCTTGGCCTTCTTCTCCTCCGCGCCCACGGCTGGCAGCTCAAGGAGAGAGAGGAGCCCCTCCTCAGCTCTTGCACACTTGGTTGCCAGGTTGAACAGCTCCTGAGATGTGCAGGGCTCCTCGTGGATGGCGAGCTCTTCCTTCATCTTGACGTCACGGACACCGTCGGAGAACACGGAGATGATGGCCTCGTCCATGACCTTGGGGATCTTGAGGCGGGTGTTGTTGAAGCGCTGGATGTACTTCTGGAGGGTCTCTCCTGACTGCTGCCTGATGCGGCGTAGATCACCCACAGCCGGTGGGCGATCACGAGTACCCCGGAAGTTGGAGACGAAGCGGTCACGCATCTTGTCCCAGGAGGAGATCGAGTCGTGCTACAGGTTCAGGAGCCAGGAGTGAGCTCCATCCTTGAGAGCCATGGGAAACCAGTTCGCCATGACCTTTTCATCGCCGTTGGCCGCTTCGATGCTCAACTCATAGCGCTGCAGGAACTCCGCGGGGTCGGCAGTACCGTCGTAGCGAGGAGGCAGATCCGGCTTGAACTTGCCCGGCCAGGCGACACTATGCAGCTCGGGGGTGAAGGCACGGCAGCCAGCCGTGGTTGCCGGGGCCCGCTTCAGAGGTGGAGCTTGGTCTTGACAAGGTCCGCGCTGCACCGCTGCAGGCGGTGCGCGCTCTTGACGAGGTGGCGCGGGGAGCGCAGGTGCAGCTTCTCGCGGCCGCGAAATTTCTTGGCAGCTTCTCTCTTCGCGCGCGGGCGCCAGGCGTGGCAGATCATGCCGCGGAGCCGCGCGCCTTAGTGCCAAGGCGCCGTCTTGGGGCTGAGGTGGTGGAGGCACGCCACGAGCCCCGTCGCCCGTGGCTGGTTGAGGGGGAGGCAGAGAGTGGGATGGCGCTGGAGAGCCCCCTGCGGCGCGGACGAGCTCGGCGACGCGGTTGGGCCACTCCTCATAGAGGTCGTCGACGGGGTGGTAGCGCAGGAGCTCGTTCGCTACGAGGAGCACGGCCCGTGCCTCCATGGGAACGCAGTGCGCATGAGACGAAGAACCGGCAGGGGTCAACGATGGAGTGGCGGTGCGGCCGTCCTGCCGCATCGAAGGATGCAATGAGGACGACTGCTGCTCGTTCCCCACCGGACTGGTGGCAGCGTTGGCGGCGGGGGACGGAGAATGGCGATGTGGCCCGCCGACGGGAGCCGTCTGAGTGACGCGGGCTGTTAGGGCAGCCCCATGCTCAGCGCGAGCACGGCGTGCGTCCGCCATGGAGACGACGGAGCGACGAACTAATGGAAGGGAAGCTACGGCGCACCCCTACCTGGCGTGCCAAATGTCGGATGTGTGGTTCCGGCAAACCCTTAAGGTTCGAACACTGGGTTGCACGCGTAGTCTTTCCTTCCTACCAATCTACGCCCTAGCTTGCTAAGATCTCGCGGACGAACTCGACGAACTCGCAACACATAAAGACACGAGGTTTATACTGGTTCGGGCCACTGTTGTGGTGTAATACCCTACTCCAGTGTGGTGGTGGTGGATTGCCTCTAGGGCTGATGATGAACAGTACAACGGAAGAACAGCCTCCTGAGGTTGAGGTGTTCTTGAGCTCGGTGAGCTTGTGTGTGTGAGGATGGTCTGAATGATCCCTCCCTTAATAAGGTGGCTAGCTCTACTTATATAGGCCCTGGTCCTCTTCCCAAATATCGAGCGGGAAGGGAGCCAACAATGGCGGGCCGATTTGAAGGGGGACAGCTAGTACAAGCTATCTTGACAAAAGTGGTCTTCGCCTGCGAAAAGCTCTGTGGTGACGCCGTCTTGGGATCCATGATGACCTCCGTCTTGCCTTCCTCCTAGTCTTGGTCTCGTTGCACCAATATAGCAACCTATGTCTGATGCCTCGGTACTCTTCACCTGCGCTGGCCTCCTTTGCACCAAAGAGGAAACAAGGATGCTGCGCGCGCTAGCGCCCGCCTGGTGTCGTGCGTCATGGCTCACATCACGAGGGTCTCGTGAGGTTTACCCCGCCTTGATATCTCCGCTCCTCACGAGCCTGCGTGGCTAGGCTACTCCAGAGGAGGCCTTGCGTCGTCCGCCTCGCGAGGCTTGGACCCTCGCGAGGGTCTTGGATGCTTTGCTGGTGAAGATTGGGTCATACAGCCTGCTGGCTCAGCCATGCTGCGGGCCACAGGCAGGCAAGTCTGGGGATCCCCGTTCCTAGAACGCCGACAACGTAGGTATATATAGGAGGAAGGAGTACGTCAGTGGAGAAACATGGGCCCCACGAGGGTGGAGGGCGCGCCTGGGGGGGTAGGCACGCCCCCCTACCTCGTGCCTTCCTGGTTGATTGCTTGACGTAGGGTCCAAGTCCTCTGGATCATGTTCGTTCCGAAAATCATGTTCCCAAAGGTTTCATTCCGTTTGGACTCCGTTTGATATTCTTTTTCTGCGAAACTCTGAAATAGGCAAAAAATAGCAATTCTGGGCTGGGCCTCCGGTTAATAGGTTAGTCTCAAAAATAATATAAAAGTGTATAATAAAGCCCAATAATGTCCAAAACAGGATATAATATAGCATGGAACAATCAAAAATTATAGATATGTTGGAGACGTATCACACCTTTGCATCATTCTTTCTGAAGGGTCCCGCTGCTCAATGGTGGGACAGCCACATGCGTACCCTACCTACTGGAACAGTCATCACTTGGCCAGATTTCCAAGATGTCTTCCGTGCCCGCTTCATTCCTCGGGGAATCATGGACAGGAAGAAGCGAGATTTCTGCAACCACACCGAAGGCAACAAGTCTGTAGATGCTTATCAGCAGGAATTCTTGGACTTGTCCCATTACGCTGAAAAAGACATTGCAATTGATGCTCGTAAGCAAGAAAAGTTCCATGACGGACTTCACCCTGACATCAAGCTAGCACTCCTGGTGCATGACTTTGCTGATTTCGCCACCATAGTGAACAAGGTTATTCAAATTGAAACTGGTCTTCAGGAACACCAGGGATCCCTCAGGTGTAGCCGTGACGCTGGCTCATCTTCAGGCCCGTCAGCGCAGAAGCGTCGGATACGGATCCCCCACAGCATGTATCATCCAACTGCACCTACACCAAGACGGTCCTATGCTGCACCTCGTCTTCCCCCTCCACCGCAGAGGCAACATCTTTGAGTTGTACCACCCCAAGCTCCTACTCCCAATCCCAATGATGGTCTGTGCTTAAAGTGTGGCCTTCCAGGTTACCGTTCCAGGAACTGCCCTCAGAATCAGAATCGGCTGGCTCTGCCTTCTAATGCTCGTGGTAACAATCAACCCCGCAACAAAAATGCCCGACCTTATGGTTGTGGGCAGGCTAACAACATTGATCTGAATGAAGCTCAAGACCAGCCTGCTACTGTGATGGGTACTCTTCTAGTTAATTCAATATACCAGCATCTGTCTTGTTTGATTCAGGAGCATCGCATTCTTTCATATCAGAAGATTTTGCATTCATGCATGGCATTAAATACGAAGAGATGCACACTCCACTAGTGGTAAAGACCCCTGCGGACCAATGCCAAACCTCCATGGTTAGCCACGATGTTTTAGTTGAAATCAAAGGGTTGGAATTTTTTGCCTCCCCCATTATTCTGAAGTCTTCCAATATTGACCTCATTCTGGGGATGGATTGGTTGAAAGCACATACGACTTCTATCGTTTGCGCCACTAAAACTGTCCACCTTCTACACCCTTCAGATGAGATAGTAAGCTACAATGCTCGTCTGGTTCAAAATGCCGAGGCCCGGCTCTATCTCCTGAATGCATTGAACATAGCACCTCTTGAGGGAATTGAGAAAATTCCAGTTGTTTGCGACTTCCTAGACATCTTTCCAGAAGAAATTCCAGGAATACCTCCTACTCGGGTTGTCGAGTTCGTCATCGACTTGAAACTAGGCACCGTTCCTATCGCCAAATGACCCAACAAGATGCCACCTCATGAGCTCCTTGAACTTAAGGAGGAAATCGACAAATCTCTTCGCAAGGGTTTCATTCGTCCAAGTACCTCCGCTTGGGGAGCACCTTCTCTCTTCGTCAAGAAGAAGGACGGAACGAACCCTTTGGTCCAAGACTACCGTCCTATCAACCAAGCTACAATTCAGAACAAATATCCCCTTCCTCAGATCAATGATCTATATGATCAACTGGCTAGTTCATCAATATTCTCTAAGCTCTACTTGAGTTTGGGTTACCACCAGATCCGTGTTCGTGAAAAGGATATTCCAAAGACCGCATTCGTCACTCGTTATGGTTCTTACGAGTACACCGTCATGTCTTTTGTCTTAACCAATGCTCCAGCCACATTCTCTCGTCTGATGAACTACATATTCATGGATTACCTTGACAAGTTCATCGTAGTCTATCTAGACGATATCCTAGTATATTCGAAGAACAAAGAAGAACATGTTGAACATCTTCGACTTGTTCTAGAGAAGCTTCAAGAACATCAACTTTATGCCAAGTATTCCAAGTGCGAATTTTGGTTACCCAAAGTCACCTATCTTGGTCATGTCATCTCCAAGGATGGTATTGCCGTCAACCCAGAGCGCGTTCAGGCTATTCTTGACTGGACCCCTCCAAAGACTGTCAAGAAAGTCAGAAGCTTTCTTGGACTAGCCAGCTATTGTCACCGCTTTGTCGAGAACTTCTCCAAGATCGCCAAGCCACTGACCAATCTACTTCAAAAGGGCGTTAAGTACGATTGGACAAACAAATGTCAGGAAAGTTTCCAGGCACTCAAGGAAAAGCTGACATCTGCCCTAGTGCTTGCTCCCCCTCATTCTCGCAAGGACTTTGTCATCTATTGCGATGCTTCACGTCAAGGGTTAGGTTGTGTCCTAATGCAAGAGCGCAGAGTGATTGCTTATGCCCCCCGTCAAGTGCGTCCTCATGAAGAGAACTACCCAGTTCATGACCTCGAGCTTGCTGCGGTTATCTATGCACTGAAGCTACGGTGACAGTACCTTCTCGGTAATCGATGCGAGATCTTCACCGATCATCAGAGTCTGAAGTACCTATTTACTCAGCCAGATCTGAACCTCCGTCAGCAGTGATGGATGGAAGTTATTGTTGACTATAACTGCAGTATATCCTATACCCTTGGTAAGGCTAATGTAATGGCTGATGCCCCGAGCCGTGAATATTATTGCAACAACCACATGGTTTACAAAGCTCAACCCCGCCTTTATGAAGAGCTATGCAAGTTTAACCTTCAACTAGTTCCACAGGGTTCTCTGAATAACCTTGTCCTGGAACCAACTCTTCTCAAAGCTATTAAGTCTGCAAAAGCCAAAGATGCTCATGTTGATTTGATGAAAAAGGATCTTGCCTTAGAGAAATCCAGAGATTTCTCACTTGGTGAAGATGGAACCTTATACTTCAGAGATCGCATTGTAGTACCCCGGTTCGAGCTTATGACAGAGAAGGTGATGAAAGAAGCGCATGACACCCCTCTCTCTATTCATCCAGGAAGTACCAAGATGTATCTAGACATCCATCAGAAGTACTGGTGGTCTAAGATGAAGCAAGACATTGCTCGATATATTGAAGAATGTGACGTCTGTCGTCGCGTCAAAGCAGAACATCAGAAACCGGCTGGACTTCTACAACCACTTCCGATTCCTGAATGGAAGTGGGAAATGATTCAGATGGACTTCGTCACTGGCCTTCCCAAGTCTCAGAAAGGTAACGTTGCTATCTTTGTCGTCATCAACCAATTCTCGAAGATTGCTCACTTTCTGCCAGTCAATGAGACTATCACTGCTAGTCAATTAGCAAACTTGTATATCTACATAATTGTGTCACTCCACGGCATTCCGAAGGAGATCAGTTCAGACCGCGGCAGTATATTCACTTCGAAGTTCTGGGATAGTTTCCAAGAGGCAATGGGAACGCATATTACCTGGAGCACTGCTTATCATCCCCGATCCTAAGGCCAAGTCGAGCGAGTTAATAAAATTCTTGAATACATGCTTCGAGCTTGTGTTATTTCTTTCGGCAAGAAGTGGGAAGAATCTCTCCATTATGTAGAGTTCTCTTATAACAACAGTTATCAAGCCAGCTTGAAAATGGCACCCTTCAAAGTACTTTATGGGCGTAAGTGTCGAACCCCTCTGAATTGGTCAGAAACTGGTGAACGGACGCTCATTGGTCCAGACATTATTCAACAAGCTAAAGAGCAGGTTTGCATTGTTCGGGATAATCTCAAGGCGGCCCAGTCCCGCCAGAAGAGCAACTATGACCGGAAACACTAGGGTTCGACTTATCAACCTGGTGAACAAGCTTATTTGCGTGTCACTCCTTTGAGAGGCACTCATCGGTTCGGAGTCAAGGGCAAGCTTGCTCCGCGCTACATTGGTCCTTTCCGCATTCTCTACCGTCGTGGATTGGTGGCTTATCAATTGGACTTGCCACCTCTGTTCTCTCACGTCCATGACATCTTCCACGTGTCGCAACTTCGTCGATGCTTCAAGGATCCAGAACATGAAGTGGATCCGGAAATGATTGAAGTTCAAGATGATCTCACATAAAAAGAGCATCCGATCCGCATTCTTGAAGAAGTTTAACGTCGAAAAAGCCAGAAGGTTACCAAGTTCCTCAAGGTGCAATGGTCAAATCATACTAAGGATGAAGCCACTTGGGAACTCGAGGATAACCTCCGTGCGAATAGCCCGATCTTTTCCCTTCTACCTCTTAATTCTTGGGACAAGAATTTCTTTTAGAGGAGGAGAATTGTAACACCCCTATGTAATGGAGCTATAGTAATCCATCATGATGATGCTAAGCTACTGAGATTTGCAATGATAATCATGTTGGGATAATATCTCATTTCAAATTCCTTCTTTGAATTCCATTCACTTCAAAGTGCAAAATGAAGTTGATCAAAACTTATTGGAAAAATGTTCACATTTTAGCAAATAATCCAAAACTATTTGCTGTTAAGGAACACAACATCATCATCAACTCTATATGGGCCTAATGCTTTTTAACAGAGCCAAAACAACCTTTTAAAATGCTCTATTCTTTTTGAATAAATCCAAAGGGATTCAAAACATTCCCAACATTTTTTGTGGCAGTGCACAATAATTCTTTGGAATTGGTTTAGCCAGTGGCATAATTTTGCAAAGTCATTAGTGGCAAAAAGAAAATGCAAAAGCTGCTGGAAAAAGAAAAAAAAGGAAAAAAAAGGAAAAGGAAAAACGAGAGAAAGAGCGAGACAAAGCCCCTGGCCCCCTGGGCCTCGGCCCACCCAAGCCAACTGGCCCAGCTAGGGCGACCTAGTTCCCCCTCCCCGGTCGCTTCCCTTCCTGTTCCTCCGACCACGGGGAAGGGGCGCGTCCTGGCGCCATCGCACCTCCTCGCCGTCGACACCCAGACAGGATAAGGCCGACGCCTCAGGCCTCCTCCCTCCCATCTACCTCTCCCACTTCCCCCTGCCACTCCCTCGCCCATCGCTCTTCCCCTCCCTCCTTCTTCCCCTCTCACCCGGGCGTTGTCGCCGCCGTGCACTGGCCAGCCCCGTAGCCACCGTTGCTCCCTCATCGCCATATCGCGTCTGCCAGGACCGCCGCCGTCCACTACGTCTACCCCGACCACTAGTGTGACCCAGGAGCAACCACGACGGCCGAATCGACCCATCTTCGACCTTCGTCCTCCTCGGTCACCGCCGCACGCCGTCATCGTCTCCGTCCACCACGAGCCCTCCCCGAGCCCGCAAACGCACAACTATAAGGCCCGGTGAGCACCGCACGTCCTCCCCCTCTCCCCCGCTCCTTTCCGTCCCCGTAGCACAGCTAGCCACCGTGGTCATAGGACGTCTCCACCGCCCCGTTCGTCGTCGTTGTTTCGGTCGACATTGAGCTCGACCGAGTTCTCGGCCGTGCTCATCGACGTCGTAGGGACCCGTAGAGCCCTCCAGTTCATGCACCCGCCCTCTCTTGCGTCATTTCCGTCGTTGCCCGGAAGCCACCGCCACTGCAGCTCGTCACCGACGCCCTTTCCGGCCTCCCCAGCTACTGCCGCCACTCGACGTGGCACGTTCACCGCGTCCGAACGGCGCCTCTCGCGCGTCAAATAGACCCCGTATGGCTGTTTCTGATCCTCGCCAGCGATGCGCCGCAGCGAAACGGCCCGCCGGAGTTACTTCGGTCACCAACACCGGCGTGGGCTGACGAGGACACCTGGGGCCTGCCCCCCTAAGCCGCTGACCATGGGCCCGTGGGGCCCTGTTGACTGAGTTGACTCAGTCAACTTTGCTGACTGGGCACCCTTGTCAATGACAGGCGGGCCCCACCCACTAATTAACTTCGATGTAAATTAAAATGTTTAATTAACCTAAGAAACCACTGACACCAGGGGCCCACCCCCTTAATTAACTCTATTTAAATAAAATGAGCTACTGTTAGCTCTATTGTGTATGACATGTGGGTCCCACTGGTCACGTTTGACACTGACCGGATGGTGTTGACTGCTGACATCACACTAACATCATGCTGATGTCATCATTCACTGTTCTGGATAATTCAAGTTTAAATAATAAAATAAATCTAGAAAATGTTTAAATCTTTAGAAAATCATAGAAATTAATGCGTAACTCGGATGAAAATGTTTTCTACATGAAAGTTGCTCCGAAAAACGAGACGAACCCGAATACGCTACCCACATGCATGTCAGATGCCTCTAACTATCTGAACATGGAACATTCCCCCTCCGGTCATCTGTCTAACACAGGTCCGGAACCGGGAAAACATTCCCGGTTGAATTCTGCTATGTCTGAGCTTGCGTTGGTTTTCCCCGAAGAGGAAGGGATGATGCAGCAGAGTAGCATAAGTATTTCCCTCAGTTTTTGAGAACCAAGGTATCAATCCAGTAGGAGCCCATGCTCAAGTCCCTCGTACCTGCACAAAGCGATAGCTACTCGCAACCAACGCGATTAGGGGTTGTCAAGCCCTTCATGGTCACTTACGAGAGTGAGATATGATAGATATAATATTTTTGGTATTTTTGGTATAAAGATGCAAAGTAAAAAAGTAAAGGCAAAGTAAAAAAGCAAAGCAAGATTAAAGTAATGGAGATTGATATGATGAGAATAGACCCGGGGGCCATAGGTTTCACTAGTGGCTTCTCTTAAGAGCATAATTATTCTACGGTGGGTGAACAAATTACTGTTGAGCAATTGACAGAATTGAGCATAGTTATGAGAATATCTAGGCATGCTCATGTATATAGGCATCACGTCCATGACAAGTAGATCGAAACGATTCTGCATCTACTACTATTACTCCACTCATCGACCGCTATCCAGCATGCATCTAGAGTATTAAGTTAAACACAGAGTAACGCCTTAAGCAAGATGACATGATGTAGAGAGATAAATTCATGCAATATGAAATAAACCCCATCTTGTTATCCTCAATGGCAACGATACAATACGTGCCTTGCTGCCCCTTGTCACTGGGTAAGGACACCGCAAGATCGAACCCAAAGCTAAGCACTTCTCCCATGGAAAGAACTACCAATCTAGTTGGCCAAACCAAATGGATAATTCGAAGAGACTTGCAAAGATAACCAATCATACATAAAAGAATTCAGAAAAGATTAAAATATTATTCATAGATAGACTTGATGATAAACCCATAATTCATCGGTCTCAACAAACACACCGCAAAAAGAAGATTGCATCGAATAGATCTCCACAAGAGAGGGGGAGAACTTTGTATTGAGATTCAAAGAGAGAGAAGAAGCCATCTAGCTACTAACTATGGACCCGAAGGTCTGAGGTAAACTACTCACACTTCATCGGAGGGGCTAGGATGATGTAGAAGCCCTCCGTGATGACGGCCCTCCTCCGGCGGAGCTCCGGAACAGGCCCCAAGATGGGATCTCGTGGATACAGAAAGTTGCGGCGGTGGAATTAGGTTTTTGGCTCCCGTTCTAATCGTTTGGGGGTACGTGTGTATATATAGGAGGAAGGAGTACGTCAGTGCAGCACCGAGGGGCCCACGAGGCAGGGGGCGCGACCTAGGGGGGCGCGCCCCCCACCCTCGTGACCTCCTCTTTGATCCCTTGCAGTAGGGTCCAAGTCTCCTGGATCACGTTCGGTGAGAAATCACGTTCGTGAAGATTTTATTCCATTTGGACTCCCTTTGATATTCTATTTATCCGAAACACTGAAATAGGCAAAAAAAAAAGCAATTCTGGGTTGGGCCTCCGGCTAATAGGTTAGTCCCAAAAATAATATAAAAGTGGAAAATAAAGCCCAATATAGTCCAAAACAGTAGATAATATAGCATGGAGCAATCAAAAATTATAGATACGTTGGAGACGTATCAGGCATCCCCAAGCTTAATTCCTGCTCGTCCTCGAGTAGGTAAATGATAAAAAGAGAATTTTTGATGCGGAGTGCTACTTGGCATAATTTCAATGAAAATCTTCTTAATTGTGGTATGAATATTCAGATTAGAAAGATTCAAGACAAAATTTTATATTGACATAGAAAATAATAATACTTCAAGCATACTAATAAAGCAATTATGTCTTCTCAAAATAACATGGCCAAAGAAAGTTATCCCTACAAAATCATATAGTCTGGCTATGCTCCATCTTCCCCACACAAAGTATTTAAATCATGCACAACCCCAATGACAAGCCAAGCAATTGTTTCATACTCTAACTTTTTCAAAACATTTTCAATCTTCACGCAATACATGAGCGTGAGCCATGGATATAGCACTATAGGTGGAATAGAATGGTGGTTGTGGAGAAGACAAAAAGGAGAAGATAGTCTCATATCAACTAGGTGTATCAACGGGCTATGGAGATGCCCATCAATAGATATCAATGTGAGTGAGTAGGGATTGCCATGCAACGGATGCACTAGAGCTATAAATGTATGAAAGCTCAACAAAAGAAACTAGTGGGTGTGCATCCAACTTGCTTGCTCATGAAGACCTAGGGAAATTTGAGGAAGCCCATCATTGGAATATACAAGCCAAGTTCTATAACGTAAAATTCCCACTAGTATATGAAAGTGGCAGCATATGAGACTCTCTATATGAAGAACATGGTGCTACTTTGAAGCAAAATATATGAGACTCGCTATATCATGGTGCTACTTTGAAGCACAAGTGTGGAAAAAAGGATAGTAGCATTGCCCCCTTTTTATTTTTTTTTATTTTTTGGGGCCTTCTTTTTTTCTTTGGCCTTTCTCTTTTTTTGGGACAATGCTCTATTGAATGATGATCATCACACTTCTATTTATTTACAACTCAATGATTACAACTCGATACTAAAACAAAGTATGACTCTATATGAATGCCTCCGGCGGTATACCAGGATATGCAATGAATCAAGAGTGACAAGTATGAAAGAATTATGAACGGTGGCTTTGCCACAAGTACTATGTCAACTACATGATCATGCTAAGCAATATGACAATGATGGATGTGTCATGATGAACTAGATGGTGGAAAGTTGCATGGCAATATATCTCGGAATGGCTATGGAAATGCCATAATAGGTAGGTATGGTGGCTGTTTTGAGGAAGGTATATGGTAGGTGTATGATACCGGCGAAAGTTGTGCGGTATTAGAGAGGCTAGCAAGGGTGGAAGGGTGGGAGTGCGTATGATCCATGGACTCAACATTAGTCATAAAGAACTCATATACTTATTGCAAAAATCTAGAAGTTATCAAAGCAAAGTATTACGCGCATGCTCCTAGGGGGATAGATTGGTAGGAAAAGACCATCGCTCGTCCCCGACCGTCACTCATAAGGAAGACAATCAATAAATAAACCGTGCTCCGACTTCATCACATAACGGTTCACCATACGTGCATGTTACGGGAATCACAGACTTCAACACAAGTATTCTTTAAATTCACAACTACTCAACTAGCATGACTTTAATATTTTCACCTCCATATCTCAAAACAATTATCATGCTTCAATCTTTTCTTAGTATTCGACACACTCAAAAGAAAGTTTCACAAATCTTGAATACCAAGCATATTATTATTAAGAAAATTACCATGCTATTAAGAGACTCTCAAATTAATTTAAGTGAAGCATGAGAGATCAATAGTTTCTTTAAAATGAATCCACCACCATGCTCTAAAAGATTTAAGTGAAGCACATAGAGCAAAATTATCTAGCTCGAAAGATATAGGTGAAGCAGATAGAGCAAAACTACTACGCTCAGAAGATATAAGTGAAGCACATAGAGCAAAACTACTACGCTCAAAAGATATAAGTGAAGCACATAGAGTATTCTATCAAATTTTAATTCATGTATAGCTCTCTCAAAAGGTGTGTACAGCAAGGATGATTGTGGCATACTAACAAACAAAGACACAAATAATACAAGACGCTCCAAGCAAAACACATATCATGTTGGTGAATAAAAATATAGCTCCAAGTAAATTACCAATGGAAGTGGACGAAAAGAGGGGATGCCTTCCGGGGCATCCCCAAGCTTTGACTTTTTGGTGTCCTTGGATTATCTTGGGGGTGACATGGGCATCCCCAAGCTTAGGCTCTTGCCACTCCTTGTTCCATGATCCATCAAAAGAATTTACCCAAAACTTGAAAACTTCACAACACAAAACTCAAAATAGAAAACTCGTGAGCTCCGTTAGCGAAAGGAAACAAAAGACCACTTCAAGGTACTGTAATGAACTCATTCTTTATTTATATTGGTGTTAAACCTACTGTATTCAAACTTCTCTATGGATTATAAACTAGTTTAGTAGCCATAGATTCATCAAAACAAGCAAACAACACACGAAAAACAGAATCTGTCAAAAACAGAACAGTCTGTAGTAATCTGTAGCTAGCGCAAGATATTGAACCCCAAAAATTCTAAAATAAATTTCTGGACGTGAGGAATTTATGTATTAATCATCTGCAAAAATAATTAACTAAATATCACTCTTGAAATAAAAATGACAGCAGTTCTCGTGAGCGCTAAAGTTTCTGTTTTTTACAGCAAGTTCAACAAGACTTTCCCCAAGTCTTCCCAACGGTCCTACTTGGCACAAAAACTAATTAAACACAAAAAAACACAACCAAAACAGAAGCTAAATAATTTATTTATTACTAAGCAGGAGCAAAAAAGCAAGGAATAAAAATAAAATTGGGTTGCCTCCCAAGCGCTATCGTTTAACGCCCCTAGCTAGGCATAACAAGCAAGGATAGATCTAGGTATTGCCATCTTTGGTAGGCAATCCATAAGTGGCTCTCATGATAGTTTCATATGGTAATTTTATTTTCTTTCTTGGAAATTGTTACATGCCCTTTTTAATGGAAATTTAAGTCTAATATTCCCTTCATTCATATCAATAATCGCACCAACCGTTCTAAGGAAAGGTCTACCAAGAATAATAGGGCAAGAAGGATTGCAATCTATATCAAGAACAATGAAATCTACGGGCACATAATTCCTATTTGCAACAATAAGAACATCATTAATTCTTCCCATAGGTTTCTTAATAGTGGAATCCACAAGATGCAAGTTTAGAGAGCAATCATCAAAATTACGGAAATCTAGTAAATCACACAAAGTCTTGGGAATAGTAGAGACACTAGCACCCAAATCACACAAAGCATAAAACTCAAGATCTTTAATTTTAATTTTAATAGTTGGTTCACACTCATCATAGAGTTTTCTAGGGATAGAAACTTTCAACTCAAGTTTTTCTTCATAAGATTGCATCAAGGCATCAACAATATGTTCGGTGAAGGCTTTATTTCGACTATAAGCATGTGGAGAATTTAGCACAGATTGCAACAAGGAAATACAATCAATCAAAGAGCAACTTTCATAATTAAATTCCTTGAAATCCAATATAGTGGGTTTAGCAACATCTAGATTTTTATTTCTTTCAATCCCACTTTCATCAATTTCATCATTAAGATCTAAACACTCCGAATTTTTAGAACGCCTTCTAGGTAAAGGAAGATCATATTCAGTTTCATCAAGATTCATATTGCAAAATAAAGATTTAATTGGAGACACATCAATAACTTTTAGATCTTCATCTTGATTTTCATAGGTATTCGGTTTAGCGGCCATCTTATTTACTAAGGTGGCTTGCATATCCGAAATTTCAGCAGTCATCTTCTCTAGACGAGCAATCTGGGATCTTATACCCTCAAATTCTTTAGACATATCATCAAGCTCTTTATTCATATAACTCATAAAACTTTTTTGTTCCTTAAGCTCGTTTCTAAAGAAATTATTATGCTCAAATTGCAAAACCATAAACTTCCTAACGTTGTTTTCGATTTCCTCTAACCTTTTAAGGTGAAGATCACAAAATCTTGGTTGAGCCATCGCGACAAACAAGCAATCTAACACACGAGCAAACAAAAGGCAAGCGGGCAAAAAAAGGCAAATAGAGAGGGAGGATAGAGAGAGAGGGCGAATAAAACAGCAAGGGTGAATTGGGGGGAGAGGAAAACGAGAGGCAAATGGCAAATAATGTAATGCGAGAGATAGGGATTGTGATGGGTACTTGGTATATTGACTTTTTGCGTAGACTCCCCGACAACGGCGCCAGAAATCCTTCTTGCTACGTCTTGAGCTTGCGTTGGTTTTCCCCGAAGAGGAAGGGATGATGCAGCAGAGTAGCGTAAGTATTTCCCTTAGTTTTTGAGAACCAAGGTATCAATCCAGTAGGAGCCCATGCTCAAGTCCCTCGTACCTGCACAAAGCGATAGCTACTCGCAACCAACGCGATTAGGGGTTGTCAAGCCCTTCACAGTCACTTATGAGAGTGAGATCTGATAGATATAATATTTTTGGTATTTTTGGTATAAAGATGCAAAGTAAAAAGTAAAGGCAAAGTAAAATGCAAAGCAAGATTAAAGTAATGGAGATTGATATTATGAGAATAGACCTGGGGGACATAGGTTTCACTAGTGGCTTCTCTCAAGAGCATAAGTATTCTACGGTGGGTGAACAAATTATTGTTGAGCAATTGATAGAATTGAGCATAATTATGAGAATATCTAGGCATGATCACGTATATAGGCATCTACTACTATTACTCCACTCATCGACCGCTATCCAGCATGCATCTAGAGTATTAAGTTAAAAACAGAGTAACGCCTTAAGCAAGATGACATGATGTAGAGAGATAAATTCATGCAATATGAAATAAACCCCATCTTGTTATCCTCGATGGCAATGATACAATACGTGCCTTGCTGCCCCTTCTGTCACTGGATAAGGACACCGCAAGATCGAACCCAAAGCTAAGCACTTCTCCCATGGCAAGAACTACCAATCTAGTTGGCCAAACCAAATGGATAATTCGAAGAGACTTGCAAAGATAACCAATCATACATAAAAGAATTCAGAAAAGATTCAAATATTATTCATAGATAGACTTGATCATAAACCAACAATTCATCGCTATCAACAAACACACCGCAAAAAGAAGATTACATCGAATAGATCTCCACAAGAGAGGGGGAGAACTTTGTATTGAGATTCAAACAGAGAGAAGAAGCCATCTAGCTACTAACTATGGAGGGGCTAGGATGATGTAGAAGCCCTTCGTGATGACGGCCCTCTTCCGGCGGAGCTTCGGAAAAGGCCCCAAGATGGGATCTCATGGATACAGAAAGTTGCGGCGGTGGAATTAGGTTTTTGGCTCCCGTTCTGATCGTTTGGGGATACGTGTGTATATATAGGAGGAAGGAGTACGTCGGTGGAGCACCGAGGGGCCCACGAGGCAGAGGGCGCGCCCTAGGGGGGCGCGCCCCCACCCTCGTGACCTCCTCTTTGATCCCTTGCAGTAGGGTCCAGGTCTCCTGGATCATGTTCGGTGAGAAAATCATGTTCCCGAAGATTTTATTCCGTTTGGACTCCGTTTGATATTATGTTTATCCGAAACACTGAAATAGGCAAAAAAAAAGCAATTCTGGGCTGGGCCTCCGGTTAATAGGTTAGTCCCAAAAAAAATATAGAAGTGGAAAATAAAGCCCAATATAGTCCAAAACAGTAGATAATATAGCATGGAGCAATCAAAAATTATGGATACGTTGGAGATGTATCAAATTCCCCCTTTACCTATATCATGTAGCCATACCTTAGGTCACACCCGGCACAACATATTGCCATGTTATGCTTTGTGATGCTTTGTTTGTTTTATATTCATTGTTTCCTCCCCCTCTTCTCTTCGGTATACCCCGAGACCGATGTCGCCCCTGTGATCGACTACGTTGAAGACACTTCTTCATTTTCAGCAGGGCTTCTAGGCAAGCAAACCCCCTTGAGCATTCCGGTATCGCCCATTTCTTTCCCTCTCATGCTTGCATTATAACTGCTACTACTTTCTGTATGATCCTACTCTGATGCATAGCTTGTTTTTGTTACCTGCTTATCCTAAACTGCTTAGTATAGGTTGGTAGTGATCCATCAGTGACCCCCACCTTGTCCTTGTTACCCCGCTTTATGTTTGATGACTCGATCGGTGTGATTGACGTCCAGGCCCCGACACCGCACATCACCCCTCCCCCTAGTTGTACGACTCTGTAGAGTTACTATCGAGTGCCGAGGGTGACACCTCATACATCACTCCTGATGAGATCTATGTAGTGTAGCTATTCGATCGTGGTCATCGAGGGTGATTTCCTCCTTAACCACTTCTGATACGACTCTGTCGTGCAACCCCTCAAGTGTGAACCTCGAGGGTGGTTCCTCTTATGTTCACCTTGATGATTACATCGAGTGGAATCCACTGAGGGTGGTTCCTTAGGGTTTCCCTTGGTGTTAGACACACAGTTACTATGGTTACTATGACTTTACACTGAACCATGTTACTAAAGATGGGTCGACCCTGAGGGGTACCCGCGCGAGCTTAATTGCGAGTGATGTGGAGTCGGGTTGACCTGGAAGGTGCCCGCGAGATACTTACGAGGCGTGGCCGGGCATTCTTAGCCCTTGCCGCAAGTACTCGAGACGGGGCGATGGGGTCACATCTTTCGCGAGTCTCTGCTCGTGACCACACTACCAACACACTAACGGTTTGGATATTTGATCTGAAGGGCCTCTGGCCTGATAGCACTAACAATCACATGGGCATAGTATGGGTGTTCTGCATCGTATACATCAGCCAAAGCTTAATAGACGTCATGTGATTGAGCGGCGCGCGCTGGGTTGGACTGGTAAGCACCTGCCTTTTGAAGGAGGTAGCTAGGTCTGCTCACCGGCCGCCCACGCAATGTGCAGGAGTTCCTGGGGCGATGGCCCAAGACCCCTGGGGGCATAGGTTTAGTCTGGCATGCTGACCTCTCTATTAAGCCTAGGTCGGGTTGCGGCGTATTGTTTGGTCGAGGACGGGCATGACCCAGTAAAGTGTGTCCGGCCGGAGCTAATCGAGCATGGTGGGTAAGTTAGTGCACCCCTGCAGGGAAGAAAACATCTATCGATAGCCTGTCCTACGGTAACGGACACTTGGAGTTGTATCCCGATCAATACAACTAGAACTAGATACTTGAGGTGATAACTGGATAGTACGGCTCTGGGATTGCTTTCTCGCAGGGAGTCGAGAAAGGATCTCTGGCCGAGGTTGATAACACTACTACTACTTTACTTTATGCTTTTCTATACTCTTTTGAATGCTGCAAGATGCTTGGAGCTGCTTGAAGATGCTAGTCTTTGATAGGCTAGGCTTTCCCCTTCTCTTCTTGCATTCTGCAGTCCAGTCCACAGATATAGCCCTTTTCATTGATACCAATGCATATGTAGTATAGATCCTTGCTTGCTGAGTACTTCAGATGAGTACTCACAGCTGCTTTGCTTTCTTTTTCCTCCTTTTCCGTTCATTCCAAATGTCGCAACCAGATGTTGGAGCCCAGGAACCAGACGCCACCTTCGACGACGACTACTACTACTACACCGAGGGTGCCTACTACTACGTGGACGGAGCCGACGACCAGGAGTAGTTAGGAGGCTCCCAGGCAGGAGGCCTTGACTTTTCGATTGTTGTTGCTTTTGTGCTAGCCTTCTTAAGGCAAACTTGTCTAACTTATGTCTGTTCTCAGATATTGTTGCTTCCGCTGACTCATTTGTATTCGAGCCCTCGAGGCCCCTGGCTTATAATATAAAGCTTGTATTATTTTAAATTTGTGTCTAGAGTTGTGTTGTGATATCTTCCTGTGAGTCCCTGATCTTGATCGTACACATTTGCGTGTATGATTAGTGTACGATTGGATCGGGGGCGTCACACGAGGCGATGACAAGGACGAAGGGCGCGACCGAGGGGGGTGGGGGCACCCTCCACCCTTGTGGTGGCCTCGGGACTCTTCTCTGGTATCTTTTCATCCGGTATTTTTTATATTTTCCAAAAATATTCTCTGTAAATTTCCAGGTCAATTGGACTCTGTTTGATATTCCTTTTCTGTGAAACTCAAAAATAAGGAAAACCATGAACTGGCACTGGGCTCTAGGTTAATAGGTTAGTCCGAAAAATCATATAAAATAGCATATAAATGCATATAAAACATCCAAGATGGATAATATAATAGCATGGAACAATAAAAAATTATAGATACATTGAAGACATATCAAGCATCCCCAAGCTTAATTCATGCTCGTCCTCGAGTAGGTAAATGATAAAAACAGAATTTTTGATGTGGAATGCTACCTAACATATTTATCCATGTAATTTGTCTTTATTGTGGCATGAATGTTCAGATCGATAAGATGCAAAACAAAAGTTTAATATTTACATAAAAACAATAATACTTCAAACATACTAACAAGGCAATTATGTCTTCTCAAAATAACATGGCCAAAGAAAGCTTATCCCTACAAAATCATATAGTCTCGCAATGCTCCATCTTCATCACACAAAATATTCAAATCAAGAACAACCCCGATGATAAGCCAAGCAATTGTTTCATACTTTTGATGTTCTCAAACTTTTGTAACTTTCACGCAATACATGAGCATGAGCCATGGACATAGCACTATAGGGGAAATAGAAGGTGGTTGTAGAGAAGACAAGAAGAATGAGATAGTCTCACATCAACTAGGTGTATCAACGGACTATGGAGATGCCCACAATAGATATCGACGTGAGTGAGTAGGGATTGCCATGCAACAGATGCACTAGAGCTATAAGTGTATGAAAGCTCAAAAAGAAACTAAGTGGGTGTGCATCCAACTCACTTGCTCACAAAGACCTAGGGCATTTTGAGGAAGCCCATCATTGGAATATACAATCCAAGTTCTATAATGAAAGATTCCCACTAGTATATGAAAGTGACAACATAGGAGACTCTCTATCATGAAGATCATGGTGCTACTTTGAAGCACAACTGTGGTACAAGGATAGTAGCATTGCCCCTTCTCTCTTTTTCTCTCATTTTTTATTTTTTTTTGTTTTTTTGGGGCCCTCTCTTTTTTTGGCCTCTTTTTTATTTATTTTTATTTTTCGTCCGGAGTCTCATCCCAACATGTGGGGGAATCATAGTCTCCATCATCCTTTCCTCACATGGGACAATGATCTAATAATGAAGATCGTCACACTTTTATTTACTTACAACTCAAGAATTACAACTCGATACTTAGAACAAATGTATGACTCTATATGGATGACTCCGGTGGTGTACCAGGATGTGCAATGAATCAAAAGTACATGTATGAAAGAATTATGAACAGTGGC
This sequence comes from Triticum aestivum, assembly GCF_018294505.1. Classification (NCBI taxonomy): domain Eukaryota; kingdom Viridiplantae; phylum Streptophyta; class Magnoliopsida; order Poales; family Poaceae; genus Triticum; species Triticum aestivum. The sequence goes on along the minus strand of NC_057803.1, from coordinate 201,490,320 downwards.
TTTGCCACAAATATGATGTCAACTACACGATCATGCAAAGCAATATGACAATGATGAAGCGTATCATAATAAACGAAATGCTGGAAAGTTGCATGGCAATATATCTCGGAATGGCTATGGAAATGCCATAATAGGTAGGTATGGTGGCTTTTTTGAGGAAGGTATATGGTGGGTGTATTGTACCAGCGAAAGTTGCACGGCACTAGAGAGGCTAGCAATGGTGGAAGGGTGAGAGTGTGTGTAATCCATGGACTCAACATTAGTCATAAAGAACTCACATACTTATTGCAAAAATCTATTAGTTATCGAAACAAAGTACTACACGCATGCTCCTAGGGGGATATATTGGTAGGAAAAGGCCATCGCTTGTCCCCGACCGCAACTCATCAGGAAGACAATCAATAAATAAAACATACTCCGACTTCATCACATAACGGTTCACCATATGTGCATGCTACGGGAATCACAAACCTTAACACAAGTATTTCTCAAATTCAAAATTACTCACTAGCATGACTCTAATATAACCATTGAGGGAGTCCTGGATTAGGGGGTGTCCAGATAGCCGGACTTTACCTTCGGCCGGACTCCTGGACTATGAAGATACAAGATTGAAGACTTCGTCCCATGTCCGGAAGGGGCTTTCCTGTGCGTGGAAGGCAAGCTTGGCGATACGGATATGTAGATCTCCTACCATTGTAACCGACTCTGTGTAACCCTAGCCCTCTCCGGTGTCTATATAAACCGGAGGGTTTTAGTCCATAGGACGAAGAACAACATTCATACCATAGGCTAGCTTCTAGGGTTTAGCCTCTCTGATCTCGCGGTAGATCTACTCTTGTACTACCCATATCATCAATATTAATCAAGCCGGATTATATCCTTTGGCCGGACTATTGGACTATGAAGATACAAGATTGAAGACTTCGTCCCGTGTCCGGATGGGACTCTCCTTGGCGTGGAAGGCAAGCTTGGCAATACGGATATACAGATCTCCTTCCTTGTAACCGACTCTGTGTAACCCTAGCCCCCTCCGGTGTCTATATAAACCGGTGGGTTTAGTCTGTAGGACCAACAACAACAATCATACCATAGGCTAGCTTCTAGGGTTTAGCCTTTTCGATCTCGTGGTAGATAAACTCTTGTAATACTCATATCATCAAGATCAATCAAGAAGGAGTAGGGTTTTACCTCCATCGAGAGGGCCTGAACCTGGGTAAAAACATCGTGTCCCCCGTCTCCTGTTACCATCCGCCTAGACGCACAATTCGGGACCCCCTACCCGAGATCCGCCGGTTTTGACACCGACATTGGTGCTTTCATTGAGAGTTCCTCTGTGTCGTCACTTTTAGGCCCGATGGCTCCTACGATCATCAACGATGATGCGGTCCAGGGTGAGACTTTTCTCCCCGGACAGATCTTCGTATTTGGCGGCTTTGCACTGCGGGCCAATTCGCTTGGCCATCTGGAGCAGATCGAAAGCTACGCCCCTGGCCGTCAGGTCAGATTTGGAAGTTTAAACTACACAGCGGACCTCCGCGGAGACTTGATCTTCGACGGATTCGAGCCGCAGCCGAGCGCGCCGCACTATCACGATGGGCATGATCTAGCTGTGCCGCCGAACAGTGCCCTGGAGGCCGCACCTGCATTAGCTCCGACCCTTAATTCAGAGCCAACTGCGCCAATCAAGGATGGGTGGTTGGACACCGCCTCGGGGCTGCAATCTCTATGGCGATTGAGCCGAATACCAGCGCTATTCTCTGCGAAGCCCGTGACTCCAAGGAGCCGGACTCCTCTCCAGACTCCGAGCCCTCCGCGCCCCTACCGATCGAACCCTATTGGGTGCCGATCATGGAGTTCACCGCCGCGGACATCTTTCAGCACTCGCCCTTCGGGGATATTCTGAATTCACTAAAGTCTCTCTCTTTATCAGGAGAGCCCTGGCCGGACTATGGTCAGCAAGGTTGGGATGCGGATGATGAAGAAATTCAAAGCCCACCCACCACCCACTTCGTAGCTGTCGATGATTTAACCGACATGCTTGACTTTGACTCCGAAGACATCGACGGTATGGACGCCGATGCAGGAGACGATCAAGAACCAGCGCCTATAGGGCACTGGAAAGCCACCTCATCGTATGATATATACATGGTGGACACCCCAAAAGAAGGCAATGGCGATGGAACAGCGGAGGATGACCCCTCCAAGAAGCAGCCTAAGCACCGGCGTTAGCGGCGCCGCTCTAAATCCCGCCAAAGCAAAAACGGTGATCCCGGCACGGGAGATAATAACACCTCGGATAGTGCCGAAGACAACCACCTCCAGCAAGATTCAGCACAGGAGGATGGAGAAGCCAGCCCTCATGAGAGAGCGGAAGACAGAGAGGTTGAGGACGATAATTATATGCCTCCCTCCGAAGACGAGGCAAGCCTCGATGACGACGAATTTGTCGTGCCGGAGGATCTCGTCGAACAAGAGTGTTTCAAAAGCAGGCTTATGGCCACGGCGAGCAGACTCAAGAAAAAAACAGCAACAGCTTAGAGCTGATCAAGATTTGCTAGCTGACAGATGGACTGAAGTCCTTGCGGCCGAAGAGTATGAACTCGAACGCCCCTCCAAGAGCTACCCAAAGCGCAGGTTGCTACCCCGACTAGAGGAGGAAGCACCTAAACCTACATCACCAGCGCATGATGTGGCCGATCGGCCACCCCGTGGCCGCGACAGAGAAGCCTCTCGGCCCTCCAGTCAAGTCGCACCCTGGCGCCGCTCAAAAAATACCAAGGCACAGGAAAATGCGCCAGACCTGTGAGATATATTGGAGGACAAGGCAAGACAAACAAGATCGATCTACGGATCGCGTGGGCGCCCCACGACACGAGACGGTAATCGTCACTCCGGATACAGTCAATCCAGCCGGGCCGAACACAGTAGACAAAGCTCGTTTGAGCTGCGTCGTGATATAGCCCAATACAGAGGCGCCGCACTCCCACTATGCTTCACAGATGAAGTAATGGATCATTAAATCCCTGAGGGTTTCAAACCCATGAATATCGAATCATATGATGGCACAACAGATCCTGCAGTATGGATCGAGGACTATCTCCTTCATATCCACATGGCCCGTGGTGATGACCTACACGCCATCAAATACCTCTCACTCAAGCTTAAAGGACCAGCTCGGCATTGGCTTAACAGCTTGCTAGCAGAATCAATTGGTTGTTGGGAGGACCTGGAAGCCGCATTCCTCGACAATTTCCAAGGCACTTATGTGTGACCACCAGACGCCGATGACCTTAGCCACATAATTCAGCAGCCAGAGGAATCGGCCAGACAATTCTGGACACAGTTCCTAACCAAGAAAAATCAAATCGTCGACTGTTCGGACGCAGAGGCCCTAGCAGCCTTCAAGCATAACATCCGCGACGAGTGGCTTGCACGGCACCTAGGACAGGAAAAGCCGAAATCTATGGCAGCCCTCACGACACTTATGACCCGCTTTTGCGCGGGAGAAGACAGCTGGCTAGCTCGCAGCAATAACATGACCAAGAGCCCTGGTAATTCGGATACCAAGGACAACAGTGGCAGGTCGCGTCGCAACAACCAAAAGCGCCGCATTAACGGCGACAATGCTGAGGATACGACAGTTAATGCCGGATTCAGAGGCTCTAAACCCGGTCAGCGGAAAAAGCCATTCAAAAGAAATACTCCGGGCCCGTCCAGTTTGGACCGAATACTCGACCGCTCATGCCAGATACATGGCACCCCCGAAAAACCAACCAATCAAACCAACAGGGATTGTTGGGTGTTCAAGTAGGCAGGCAAGTTAAATGCCGAAAGAAGAGACAAGGGGCTGCATAGCGATGACGAGGAGGAGCCCCGGCCGCCGAACAATAGTGGACAGAAAGGTTTTCCCCCACAAGTGTGGACGGTGAACATGATATACGCAACCCACATCCCCAAGAGGGAGCGGAAGTGTGCGCTAAGGGTCGTATACGCGATTGAGCCAGTCACCCCAAAGTTCAACCCATGGTCTTCCTGCCCGATCACTTTTGATCGAAGGGACCACCCCACTAGCACCCGTCATGGCGGATTCGCCGCATTGGTTCTAGACCCAATTATTGACGGATTTCACCTCACTAGAGTCCTTATGGACGGCGGCAGCAGCCTGAACCTGCTTTACCAGGATACAGTGCGAAAAATGGGCATCGATCCCTCGAGGATTAAACCCACTAAAACGACCTTTAAAGGCGTCATACCAGGTGTAGAGGCCAACTATACAGGCTCAGTTACACTTCAAGTGGTCTTCGGATCTCCGGATAATTTCCGAAGCGAGGAGTTAATCTTCGACATAGTCCCGTTCCGCAGTGGCTATCACGCACTGCTCGGGCGAACCGCATTCGCCAAGTTCAATGCGGTGCCGCACTACGCATACCTCAAGCTCAAGATGCCAGGCCCTCGAGGCGTCATCACGGTCAATGGAAACACCAAACGCTCTCTCCGAACGGAGGAGCATACGGCGGCTATCGCAGCGGAAATACAAAGCAGCCTCTCAAGGCAATTCTCCAGTCCAGCCATTAAACGTCTGGACACCGTCAAGCGCGCCCGGAGTAACCTACAACAAGACCGCCTGGCACGTTCAGAGCAAGCGTAGCAATGCGGCCCCAACCCCAGCCCTCGCGAACTTGCGAAACCAGTGCTGCGCGTACATAACTACGCTCTGGAAATACCATGGGCACAGGGGGAGGGGCACCATCACGGCACGCCCAAAACACGGCTTAAACCGCACTAGGGGCTGCCGATTTCTTGATTTTCTCTTATTTTCAGGACTCCATTCTTTGGAAGGCTCGTCCGGCAGTACAATTGCCGCACAAATGATACGACCAGGGAAGCAGAAAACTACGCCGCACTATGGAACTCTAAGGTGGTCTCTATAACGAGCAGTATACCTGTTTCACATAACATTCCGCAGCTTGCCCCTGGAAAGGACATGTTAAATAGTCCCATCTTTTGCTTATTGCAGTATTTGTATCGTTCTGCTTCGATCGCAGCTTTTTTAAATAAACAATGCATAGCTTCCGTCTATTATTGCATTACTCTTTTTTACGAATATATGTTCATTAATGGCATGTTGCACCCGTACACTTTGGTACGGCCAATACGCCAGGGGCTTAAGTACCCCACAATACGGTGTGAGAAGTCCGAACACTTTCACAAGTGCGGCACCCCGAACTTATAGCATTATATGCATCGGCTCCGAATCATGTCTTGGGTCAATAGTTGGGTTTGCCCGGCTCCTATGTTTTGGTACCTTACGTTCCGTTATATCGGCTAAGGTAGCACTAGGAGAACTACTGCGATTGTGCCCCAGTTGAGCTGGGCTAAGCACCTCGGTAGAGAAAGCTAAAACTAACCGTCATGATGAGGCGAGAGCTGGTCGCTGTTCGAGAGGTTTTCGAGTCCCTAAAGACTTATGCCGCTTAGAGCGAGGAGTCGGCTTTGTCTGGCCTAGGCGTGGATAGCGCCCCGAACTCGGTCTTCCGGACACTAGGGGCTTCGCCAAAATTTAAAATTATAGAATTCTATGGCTAAGTGAGAGTGTTCAAGCATTATACTCCGATTGCCTTGTTCGTTGTGTTGAGCGCCTCCCTCGAAGGACCCAAGAATGGGAAAAAGAGCGCTCATGTTTATCCCGAACACCCCAACACTCGCGGCATGGGGGCAGAAGCCGATGACTCGCCATCTATCAAATTTGATAAACGGCCGCACAAGAAGGTAATATTATAAATTCAAAAGTGTTGCTCAGCGCATATGTACAAGTTTTTAGCGTACAGGATCACAAATGCGAGTTTACTCAAATATTACATTTTTGGAGCATTCATCCGCTATAAGGCGGGCACCCTTCAGGACACCCTCATAATACGCTTCTGGGACGCGATGCTCCTTGCCCGGTGGCGGCCCGTCCTTCGGCAGCTTCTCCGCATCCATCTTGCCCCAGTGCACTTTAGCACGGGCAAGCGCCCTACGGGCACCTTCGATGCAGACGGAGTGCTTGATTACTTCAAGCCGTGGACAGGCATCCACTAGCCGCCTCACCAGCCCGAAGTAGCTCCCAGGCAGAGCCTCTCCAGGCCAAAGCTGAACTATGAGGCCCTCTATGGCCTGTTCGGCCACCTTGTGGAGCTCGACCATTTGCTTCAGCTGGTCGCTCAAAGGCACCAGGTGTCCTGCCTCAGCATACTGATACCAGAACACCTTCTCTGTCTAGCTCCCCTCCTCGGCTTGGTAGTAGGCGGCGGCATCAGACGCACTACGGGGTAAATCTGCGAATGCTCCTGGAGAGCTCCGGACTCGGGTAAGTAACAAGTAATTCACTTTCATGTGCTTGCTTTATATAATGAATGCCTTACCTGCCGCTATCTTCTTCATATCTCCAATTTCTTGGAGGGCTTTCTGGGCTTCGGCCTTGGCAGACTTCGCGCTTTCTAGGGCTGCCGCAAGCTCGGACGCTTGCGTCTTCGAGTCAAGCTCCAAACTCTCGTGTTTTTTCACGAGAGCCTGGAGCTCTTTCTGCACCTCCTCCACCTGCGCCTCCTGCTTCCCTCTCTCTGTGCGCTTCGCGGCCGCTCTGTTTTTGGCCTCAGACAGCGCTTTCTTAAGGGTTGCCACCTCGGTCGTGGCCCCTATAATAGCACGTTGATCCTGTCATTTTTTGCAACCACATCTTCTCTATATACTTGCGCAAGGTATTACTTACCTTCCTTCTCCTCGAGTTGCCTCTTGGCATGGTCGAGCTCATTCTCGGACCGCGCGAGGTTTTGCTTCAGTGTATCCACCTCCGCAGTCAGTGCGGTGGAGGCCAGCAGTGAAGCCTGCATACGCATATTGACTTGATTATGTTAGACTCCTGCGAATGTTATTAGATCCTCTATTTGGCTTTTATTTCCGAACGCCGAACAGAGCATCAGGGGTTACTTTCTATGCGGTAATATTTTTACATATTCTTTACTTACCTCGAAGCCTGTTAGAAGGCTGGCACAGGCTTCAGTCAGTCCGCTCTTGGCGGACTAAACCTTCTGGATCACCGCACTCATAATAGTGCGGTGCTCCTCGTCGATGGAGGCACCGTTAAGCACCTCCAGCAAATTGTCCGGTGCCTCCGGTTGGACGGAGGTCACCGGCTCGATAGGCTTGCTCCTCTTGGAAGGAGGCTACGTACCGGAGTCCGGAACCGTTGAAGGTTCCGGCGCGGTGTCCGGCTGAAAGCCGGACTTGGAACCCTTGGGGGTTCTATCCCCTTTACGCCTAGAGTCCGGGAGGTCGCCTTGCGGCGCCTCCAGGACCACCTCCTCCTGGCTTGGAACCTGTTGGGACGCCACCGCGGCGTCGTCCGTAGGATGGGGGGAGGTAGCCGTCGGAAGCGAATTCACATCCGATGAATCCAGGGAACCGCTCGACGACACGTCGAGCCGGTCTTTGGGTGGACTACATAAATGTGTTCGACGTAAGGAAAAGTTGTGCAATGGGGGAATACTATGAATCACTCTGGTATCCGGATACTTACGATCTCGCCAGGGGCTTGGCCCTGTGCGGCCACTCCTCTTCGCCGCTGTCAGCATTGGTGGAGTAGTCCGGAGGAGGGGTCTTCCCCTTCTTGGACCCTTCGGCCTCCCCAGTTGGGGCGGCCTTCCTTTTCTTCCCTCCCCCCGCTGGAGGGGGAGAGGTCTCTTCTTCCTCCTCCTCATCTTCATGGGAGGAGTGCGCCTTGGAGTCGTCAGATGATGAATCCGACACCTCCTGGCGCCGGGCACTCTTTCGAGTCCCCATGGCCTTCTTCTTGGCCTTCTTCTCCGGCACCACATAGGGTGCCGGAACCAGCAGCTTCGCCAAGCGAGCGTCCGCTGGGCCTTCGGGCAAAGGAGCCGGATAGTTGATCTGTCCGGACGTCCCCTGCCAATCCTGTCAAAGGTAAGGGAGCTTAGATCCCGCATGGAGTCAAACTATGAAAAACTAATACCCTGTAAAAGGTAAAAACAGCTTACCGCACGAGCGTGACGCTGCGTGCTAAATCCGCGATCCTCGGTAGCGGATGCGGGGGCCTCGGCGCCCTTGAAAAGCACCTTCTAGGCATCTTCGTACGTCGTGTCGAAGAACCTGCTAAGAGTTCGGTGCCGCACCGGGTCGAACTCCCATAGGTTGAAAGCCCGTTGTTGACACAGGAGGATCCGGCAGATGAGCATAACCTGGACTACGTTGACAAGTTTGAGCTTATTGTCCACCAGGGTTTGGACGCATGTTTGGAGTCTGGTCAGCTCTCCTTTTTTACCCCACGACAGACCCGTCTCTTTCCAGGAGGCGAGCCGCGTAGGGGGTCCGGATCGGAACTCGGGGGTTGTGACCCATTCAGGACGCGCGGCTCGGTGATGTAAAACCACCCCGACTGCCACCCCTTTAGGGACTCCACGAAGGAGCCCTCGAGCCATATGACGTTGGGCATCTTGCCCACCATGGCGCCTCTGCACTCCGCCTGGGTGCCGCGCACCACCTTCGGCTTGACATTGAAAGTCTTGAGCCATAGGCCGAAATGGGGGCGGATGTGGAAGAAAACCTCGCACACGACGATAAACGCCGAGATGTTGAGGACAAAGTTCGGTGCCAGATCGTGGAAATCCAGGCCATAGTAGAACATGAGCCCCCGGACAAATGGGTGGAGAGGGAAGCCCAGTCCGCGGAGGAAATGGGGAGGAACACCACCCTCTCATGGGGCCTAGGGGTGGGGATGAGCTGCCCCTCTTCGGGAAGCCGGTGCGCAATGTCGTTAGACAAGTATCCGGCCTTCCTCGGTTTTTTGATGTGTCCCTCCATAACGGAGGAGACCATCCACTTGCCTCCCGCTCCGGACATGGCTGGAGAAGGTTGAGGTGGGGTGTGCGGACTTGGGCACTGGAGCTCAAGTGCGCGGAAATGGATAGGCAAAGGAGGAAGAAGGCGTGGATGAAAAGGTGGATTCTTATCCCCTTATATGGGCGGACGCGACTATGCATCCCCACCAGCCTGGTAAAACTTGCTTATCTCTGAAGCGTCGTAATCAATGGCGCGGTTGGGTTACCCATGCCCGTATTGATGAGAATCCCGGAATAAGGGGACACGATCTCTGCTTTGACAAGACGTGCCAAGGAAACCGCCTCGCTAAACGCGCTGAGGTGGAACAGTAAAACGATTCGAATAAAGACTTGGCCGTGGTGTGATGTCATGCTATGGAATACGTCAGCAGATTAGATTTGTGTAAATATTATTCTCTCTATGGAAATATGTGGAAACTTATTTTGCAGAGCCGGACACTACCTTTGTGTTCAAAATCTTCTATGAAGTACTTGGAGGAGGAACCCGCCTTGCAATGCCGAAGACAATCTGCGCGCCGGACTCATCGTCATTGAAGCCTGGTTCAGGGGCTACTGAGGGAGTCCTGGATTAGGGGGTGTCCAGATAGCCGGACTATACCTTCGGCCGGACTCCTGGACTATGAAGATACAAGATTGAAGACTTCGTCCCGTGTCCGGAAGGGACTTTCCTTGGCGTGGAAGGCAAGCTTGGCGATATGGATATGTAGATCTCCTACCATTGTAACCGACTCTGTGTAACCCTAGCCCTCTCCGGTGTCTATATAAACCGGAGGGTTTTAGTCCATAGGACTAAGAACAACAATCATACCATAGGCTAGCTTCTAGGGTTTAGCCTCTCTGATCTCGTGGTAGATCTACTCTTGTACTACCCATATCATCAATATTAATCAAGCAGGACGTAGGGTTTTACCTCCATCAAGAGGGCCCGAACCTGGGTAAAACGTTGTGTCCCCTGCCTCCTGTTACCATCCGCCTAGACGCACAGTTCGGGACCCCCTACCCGAGATCCGCCGGTTTTGACACCGACAACCATCTTCATATCTCAAAACAATCATAAGGAATCGAACTTCTCATAGTATTCAATGCACTTTATATGGAATTTTTACTCTTGGATACCCATCATATTAGGACTAAATTTATAACCAAAGCAAATTACCATGTTGTTTAAAGACTCTCAAAATAATATAAGTGAAGCATGATAGTTCATTAATTTCTATAAAATAAAACCACCATCGTGCTCTAAAAAGATATAAGTGAAGCACTAGAGCAAATAACAAACTACTCCAAAAGATATAAGTGAAGCACAATTAGTAGTTGAACAATTATGTAACTATATGAAGACTCCTTCTCATAAATAAAATTTCCGATCTTAAGTAATTTATTCAAACAGCAAGCAAAACAAAATAAAATGACATTGCAAGGATAGCACATATCATGTGAAGAAGCAAAAACTTAGGCTCAACCAAAATTGATCGATAGTTGTTGAAGAAGAAATGTGGGATGCCAACCGGGGCATCCCCAAGCTTAGATGCTTCAGACTTCTTGAAATATTAACTTGGGATGCCTTGGGCATCCCCAAGTTTGAGCTCTTGTGTTTCCTTAATTCCTCTCATATCATAGTTTCCCTAATTCTTAAAACTTCATCCACACAAAACTCAACAAGAACTTGTGAGATAGATTAGTATAAATCCATGCAAAACTTTATCATTCTCTACTGTAGAAAATCACTAAAATTATCATTTTACATTGCATACTAAATGCCTATGCAAATTTAATAGTCATATCCTCAAATAGAATCATTAAACAAGCAAACATAACAACAATCTGTCTAAACAGAACTGTCTGTAAAGAATGCAAGAGGAATCATATATCCCTAACTCCAAAAATTCTGAAAAAAATACCACACTGTAGATAATTTGTTTCTACTCATTGTGTAAAAATTTCAAGATTTCTCTTGTTCTCTATTCACAAATATTCAAAACATAATAGCAAACTTTCTGTTTTGAAACAGCAACATATGGACTTGCAAAATAAGCATGGTAAAGGATATACTTGACCTTTTTATTGAACTAAAAGATGAAAAACATTATTCTAAATAACATAAAGAAAATCCTAATAAAATAAAATGACTCTCCAAGTAAAACACATATCATGTGGTGAATAAAACTATAGCCTCAAGTAAAGTTACCGTTGAACAAAAACGAAAGAGGGGATGCCATCCGGGGAATCCCCAAGCTTAGATGCTTGGTTTTCCTTGAATATTACCTTGGGGTGCCTTGGGCATACCCAAGCTTAGGTTCTTGTCACTCCTTATTCCGTAGTCCATCGAAACTTCACCCAAAACTTGAAAACTTCACAACACAAAACTCAACAGAAAACTCATAAGCTCCGTTAGTAAAATAAAGCAAATCACCACTTAGGTAATGTCAAGGCATGATTCATAATTTTTATCACATTATTCCTACTTTACCCTATTATTTCTACAATTTATATTAAAAATATAAGCCATAGAAAATATAAAACAAGCAAACTATGCATCAAAAACAGAATCTGACAAAAAGAGGACAGTCTGTAGTAATATATAACTCTCTAATACTTTTGTAACTCCAAAAATTCTAAAAAATTAGGAAAACCTGATAAATTTGTTTATTAATCTTTTGCATAAAGAATTAGTATTTTATTACACTTCTGTTAAAAAGAGAATTGTATTCCTGAGCGCAAAAGTTTCTGTTTTTTAGCAAGATCAAATCAACTATCACCGTAGATCATCCCAAAGGTCTTACTTGGCACTTTATTGAATCAATAGCTATAAAACATGATCACTACAGTAGCTTAATCATGTGAGCACACAAAAACAGTAGGTATAAATATTGGGTTGCCTCCCAACAAGCGCTTTTCTTTAATGCCTTTTAGCTAGGCATGATTATTTTAATGATGCCCACATAAAAGATAAGAGTTGAAACATAACGGGAGCATCATGAAGAATATGACTAGCACATTTAAGTCTAACCCACTTCCTATACATAGGGATTTTGTGAGCAAACAACTTACGGGAACAAGAATCAACAAACATAACTTCAAGATTTTCAACACATAGAGAGGAAGCTTGGTATTATTGCAATATGTAGAAGCATATATTCCTCCCTCATAATAATTTTCAGTAGCATCATGAATGAATTCAACAATATAACCATCACACAAATCATTCTTTTCATGATCTACAAGCATAGAAATTTTACTACTCTCCACATAGGCAAATTTATTCTCATGAATAGTAGTGGGAGAAAACTCAACAGAATAACTATCAAGTGAGGCATAATCCAATTGAAAATTAAAATCAAGATGACAAGTATCATGCTTATCATTATTCTTTATAGCATACATGTCATCACAATAATCATCATGGATAGCAACTTTGTTCTCATAATCAATTGGAACCTCTTCCAAAATTGTGGATTCATCACTAAATAAAGTCATGACCTCTCCAAATCCACATTCATCATTATTACAATAAGATTCAACACCCTCCAAAATAGTGGGATCATTAGTACCTAGAGTTGACACTCTTCCAAACCCACTTTCATCAATATAATCATCATAAATAGGAGGCATTCTATCATCATAATAAATTTGCTCATCAAAACTTGGGGGACAAAAAATATCATCTTCATCAAACATAGCATCCCCAAGCTTGTGGATTTGCATATCATTAGCATCATGGATATTCAAGGAACTCATACTAACAACATTGCAATCATGCTCATCATTCAAAGATTTTATGTCAAATATTTTATTGCATTCTTCCTCTAGCAATTGAGCACAATTATCGGAATCCTTATTTTCATGAAAGACATTAAAAAGATGAAGCATATGAGGCAACCTCAATTCCATTTTTTGTAATTTTATTTTATAGAATAAACTAGTCATAAAACAAGAAACTAAAATATTCGATTGCAAGATCTAAAGATATACCTTCAAGCACTCACCTCCCCGGCAACGGCGCCAGAAAAGAGCTTGATGTCTACTACGCAACCTTCTTCTTGTAGACTCGTGTTGGGCCTCCAAGCGTAGAGTTTTGTAGGACAGTAGCAATTTTCCCTCAAGTGGATGACCTAAGGTTTATCAATCTGTGGGAGGCGTAGGATGAAGATGGTCCCTCTCAAGCAACCCTGCAATCAAATAACAAAGAGTCTCTTGTGTCCTCAACACACCCAATACAATGGTAAATTGTATAGGTGCACTAGTTTGGCGAAGAGATGGTGATACAAGTGCAATATGGATGGTAGATATAGGTTTTTGTAATCTGAAAATATAAAAACAGCAAGGTCACTAATAGTAAAAGTGAGCGAAAACAGTATTGCAATGCTTAGAAACAAGGCCTAGGGTTCATACTTTCACTAGTGCAAGTTCTCTCAACAATGATAACAGAATTAGATCATATAACAATCCCTCAACAAGCCACAAAGAGTCACCCCAAAGTCACTAATAGCGGAGAATAAATGAAGGGATTATTGTAGGGTACGAAACCACCTCAAAGTTATTCTTTCTGATCGATCTATTGGGCTATTCCTATAAGTGTCACAAACAGCCCTAGAGTTCATAGTAAAATAACACCTTAAGATACACATCAACCAAAACCCTAATGTCACCTAGATACTCCAATGTCACCACAGGTAACCGCGGGTTTGATTATACGATATGCATCACACAATCTCAGATTCGTCTATTCAAACCAACACAAAGAACTTCAAAGAGTGCCCCAAAGTTTCTATCGGAGAGTCAAGACGAAAACGTGTGCGAACCCATCTGCATAAGTTCACAAGGTCACAGAACCCGCAAGTTGATCACCAAAACATACATCAAGTAGATCACGTGAATATCCCATTGTCACCACATATAAGCACATGCAAGACATACATTAAGTGTTCTCAACTCCTTAAAGACTCAATCCTATAAAATAACTTCAAAGGGAAAACTCAATCCATTACAAGAAGGTAGCGGGGGAGAAACATCATAAGATCCAACTATGACAGCAAAGCTCACGGTACATCGAGATCGTGCCAAATCAAGAACACGACACACACACACACACACAGAGAGAGAGAGAGAGGGAGGGAGAGATCAAACACATAGCTACTGGCACATACCCTCGGCCCTGAGGGCGAACTACTCCCTCCTCGTCATGGAGAGTGCTGGGATGATGAAGATGGCCACCGGTGATGATTCCCCCCTCTGGCAGGGTGTCGGAACAGGGTCCTGATTGGTTTTTGGTGGCTACAGAGGCTTGCGGTGGCGGAACTCTCGATCTAGGTTCCGTTTTGGGGTTTTGGGGATCTATAAGAGGTGTTGGCATCGGGAATAAGTTAGGGGGACATGAGGCGACGACAAGGATGGAGGGCGCGCCCTAGGGAGGTGGGGGCATGATCAACACATTTCACATACATCTTTTGGCAATCAAATATGTGGTTTATTGAGTTTTATTCATTCATTTCTTGCTATGAATTGTTGAATTTGTGAATGATAATCATACAAAGAATCATTTACTAGTCATTTGTTTCTTTTGAAGAAAAGTGCGCAAAGGCACTATAAACTTCAAGATCCGGACTAGTGGTTAAGAGAACCAGTCAAGTGAAAAGAAAGAAGAAAGACAAAGGGACTTGTGTGTGAAGAAATGATGCTCCAGGGGACAAGTTAAAGAAGAAAGGGACCTTCTTGTGAAGAAAGAAGAAAAGGAAAAGGGCCAAAATTGCAAAGTGGCAGATCAGAGGAGGGGTCAAAATCCCTAGCGGCTGCCGATCCCCATCGGGTATGGCATCTCCATCTCTCTCCCTCACCACTTATTCTTCCATCTCCGGCCGCCGCCGCGGCCAGGCCGGCGTGGCGGCGCGCCACCCAGCACCTCCACACGCTCCACACCGCCGCCATCCATCACCACCACTCCCCGCTTCACCGCGCCACCCAGCACCTCCACACGCTCCACACCGCCGCCATCCATCACCACCACTCCCCCGCTTCACCGCGCCACCATCACCACCGCACCACTGAGCACCTCCGCGCGAGAGTTTCCTTGCTGCTGCTCCTTCTTCCCTTGCCTTGCTTCTGCTTCTACTGCTTCTTCTCCAAGCCCCGCTGCTGCTCCCTTCTTGTTGCGCCCCTGCTCCTCCTTCTCCTCTCTCCATCCCCACGTTGCTGCTACTTCTTCTTGCGACTTCCTGCTCCCTTCGCCTACCTTGCTGCTCCATGTCTCTTCTCCGAACCTTTTGCTGCTCCTACTTCCCCCACGAACCTACTGTTGCTCCTTCCTCAATCTCCTGCCGCTTCCCTTCTTCTTCTATCTTGCCGCTGCTTATCTCTCTTTCTGAATTTTCTGTAATAGGAGATGTGTAGTACTTGTAAGGTTCAGATTTTGATAAGTGTTTGCAACCAACTAGTTTGCTTATTTCGTACTTGTTAAATATCATGTCATAAATTCTATGTTCTGAATAGTGGATTTCTTGTTGCTTTGGGAACTAAATAATATGCAATATTTTGTTACTTTGGTAATATGTGTTCTGTCAGCATATATGTGTGTTCACCCTGTGTATTTCTTCTCGCTGTACTAGTTAATTTCTACCAGTAATTTTTAGTTGTTAAATACTGTTGTGTTGTTCTGTGGGTACTAATCTTGTGGCTTGTAAGATTTCGTTTATGTTGTCTCTTGTTAACCTGAACCGTGGTGTAGTATCCTGTTCGTATATGTGTGGTTTTGTGTGTTCTGTAGTCCCTGTATTAGCTATGTACATGTGATATATAAATGTGTGTGTGTGTGTGTTTGATTTGATACAATTATATTTTGTCATATATTCTCGCTTCTTCCCTTTGTTTATGTTTGATAGTAATGTGTCCTTGTCATGTTATGTTCATGTCCTTCCACTTCTCTTGTCATTGATGTATACTCGTATTAGTATTTTAACTTCTCAAGCATTACAAAAATACCAAAAAGACAATGAGTAAAATCTGAACATCCCTTTTGCTTATTTTCATTTTCTTTGTCGTCGACTTTGGTTAGTTTAGGTCTATATTTCCTCGCAATCATCATATGAACTCTGTCACCTAGCTTTAGCCGAGCATCGTTGCCGTCGCCTAGTCCCTGTGGAGAACACGGCACTCACAGAATGGGGCGTTAAAACCCCACTGTACCTACAACTGATCAGGGCGCCCTCCACCCTTGTGGTGGCCTCGAGACTCTTCTCTGTTATCTTTTCATTCTAGTATTTTTATATTTTCCAAAAATATTCTCTATAAATTTTCAGGTCAATTGGACTTCGTTTGATATTCCTTTTCTACAAAACTCAAAAATAAGGAAAAACATAAACTGGCACTGGCACTGGGCTCTAGGTTAATAGGTTAGTCCCAAAAATCATATAAAATAGCATATAAATGCATATAAAACATCCAAGATGGAGAATATAATAGCATGGAACAATCAAAAATTATAGATACGTTGAATACATATCTCTGTACCAGTGAATGCATTCTCTTGAAACTTAACAACCTATGTTCTTAGTCACCAAAGAATTTCAATTCAACTTATTTTCAACAAAGTCTAAGTAAGAGATCCACATACCCAATTATCATATAGTCATCTATGATTGCTAGTACTCAAAGCAATAACAGGTGAATATATTTGAATGGCCATATGTGCCTGGAACAAATGGCATCCATTGAACACAGAGAAATATAGGGGCTTGGTGTTTAGCCTCCCAACTTATTTATCATAGAGATAGTTGTCAATAATAATAATTCATGATCGAATATATTTCAATGGCCATATGTGTCTGGATCTTTCCCCACCACATGATGCTTGCCAACTAGAGAATAATTGAGGTTTAAATGAGAAGGAACATTATTGACTCTTGCATAAAAGTAAATACCTAAAGTAAAAGATAGGCCCTTCATAGAGGGAAGCAGAGGTTGTCATGCGCTTTTTTGGATGTGCAAGCCCTTAATGCAAAGGAACGTCATGTTATAATGCCCCTTGTGATAGCAACCTTTCTTATGCAGTCCATCGCTTTTATTTCTTTACCATCACAAGTTTGTACAACGCTTATTTTCCCTTGCAATAAAAGATCATGCATTTTTAGGAGCAACTTTTAGTTCTTTTTGCACCGATGACAACTTACTTGAGGGAACTTATTCAATCCACAGATAGATATGGTGTACACTCATGGTAGAAAACTGGGTTTAAGGGTTTTTGGATGCACAAGTAGTATCTCTACTTAGTATGAATTTTTGGCTAGCAAAAGATCCTAAGCAAGCACCACATGGTGGGGATCTATAACAATATAACTTCTATGCAAATATACCCAAACATAACTCATTATGTTGTCTTCCTTGTCCAACTTCAACTAATTTGCTCAAATCTGAAAATAATTGATGGGTATTCACAATCATAAAATATGTCAAAGATAATATATTTATATGTGAAATTTCTCTTCCTTATACCAAGCATTCATGAATTGCTTATATGACCAATATTGCGATTGTCAAACGTCAATAGATTTTGCTTTCTAAACCCAATGTGAAACTACTACTAGGCATGATACAAGCATACGAAGCACATATAATTTCAACTTTATGATATTTGATTCCTTCAACAATTTACTCTTAGGATAAAAGTGAAAAATGAGAGTAAATGACAAACTGCTCGAAAAAGATATAAGTGAAGATCAAATGAGTAGTTAAACAATTAAGTAGCTATGTGAGGACTCTCTCTCAATTAAAATTTTTAGATCTGATGTATTTTATTCGAAAATTAACCAAAACAAAATAAAATGACATTCCAAGAATAGCATATCTCATGCGAAGAAGCAAAAAACTTAGGCTCAACCGATACTAACCGATAATTGTTGATGAAGAAAGGTGGGATGCCTACTGGGGCATCCAAGCTTAGATGCTTGAGACTTCTTGGAATATGAACTTGGGATTCCTTGGGCATCCCCAAGCTTGAGCTTTTGTGTCTCCTTAATCCCTCTCATATCATGGTTTCCTAAATTTCAAAAGCTTCATCCACACAAAACTCAACAAGAACTCGTGAGATAAGTTAGTATAAGTCAATGCAAAACCCTATCATTCTCTACTATAGTAAATCACTAAAATTATAATTTAACATTGCATACTAAATGCCTCTGCATATTTCATACTCCTATCCTGACATAGAATCATTAAACAAGCAAACATATGCAAACATAACAGCAATCTGTCTAAACAGGACAGACTGTAAAGGATGCAAGAAGATTCATACTTCTCTTACTCCAAAAATTCTGAAGAAATTACCACACTGTAGAAAATTTATCATAGCTTGTTGTGTAAAACATTCAAGATTTTATCACATTCTTACTTTCCTGAAGAATTCAAACAATAATAGAAAACTTTTTGTTTTTCAAACAGCAACATATTGACTCGCAAAATAAGCATGGTAAAGGCTATATTTTACACTTTTATTGAAATAAAAGGACACCAACATTATTATAAATATGAGATAGTAAACCTCAACAAAATAAAATGACGCTCCAAGCAAAACACATATCATGTGACGAATAAAAATATAGCTCCAAGTGAAGTTACCAATAAAACTATAGACGAAGGAAGGGATGCCTTCCGGGGCATCCCCAAGCTTGGATGATTGGGTCTTCCTTAGATATTACCTTGGGGTGCCTTGGGCATCCCAAGCTTAGGGTCTTGCGAATCATTATTCTCATCATATTGATATCTCACCCAAACCTTGGAAAACTCAATCACATGGAACTTAACGGAACTTCGTGAGATGGGTTAGTAGGATAAAGAACAAATCATTCACTTTGGTACTATCAAGACAAGATTAATAATTATTCTCAAACAATGCCTATTGTACCTTATCATTTCCAAAATTTATATTGACCAATATATAAGCCATAGAAACTATAAAACAAGCAAACTATGATTGAAAACAAAAGTTGTCAAAAACAGAACAATCTGTGATGATCTAAAAAAATGACCATACTTCTATAACTTCAAAACTTCTGAAAGATTAGTATAGCGTAGAAAATTTATATATCAATCACATGTAAAAAATTCAGAATTTTACCACGCTCCAGCAAATCTCAACAATTTTGTTACTGGGCGCAGAAGTTTTTCTTTTTGCATAGAATCAAGTCAACTATCATCCACACTATACCAAAGGCATTACTTGGCACTTTATTGAAATAAAAGATATAAAACATGATTACTACAGTAGCTTAATCATGTGAACACACAAAAATACTAGGTGTAATTAAGTATTGGGTTGTCTCCAACAAGCGCTTTTCTTTAATGCCATTTTAGCTAGGTGTCGGTGTCAAAACCGACGGATCTCGGGTAGGGGGTCCCGAACTATGCGTCTAGGCGGATGGTAACAGAAGATGGGGGACACGATGTTTTTACCTAGGTTCGGGCCCTCTCGATGGAGGTAAAACCCTACTCCTTCTTGATTGATCTTGATGATATGAGTATTACAAGAGTTTATCTACCACGAGATCGAAAAGGCTAAACCCTAGAAGCTAGCCTATGGTATGATTATTGTTGTTGGTCCTATGGACTAAACCCTCCGGTTTATGTAGACACTGGAGGGGGCTAGGGTTACATAGAGTCGGTTACAAGGAAGGAGATCTATATATTCGTATTGCCAAGCTTGCCTTCCACGCCAAGGAGAGTCCCATCCGGACACGGGACGAAGTCTTCAATCTTGTATCTTCATAGTCCAATAGTCTGGCCAAAGGATATAATCCGGCTGTCCGGATACCCCCTAATCCAGGACTCCCTCAGTAACCCCTGAACCAAGCTTCAATGACGATGAGTCCGGCGCACAGATTGTCTTCGGCATTGCAAGGCGGGTTCCTCCTCCGAATACTTCATAGAAGATTTTGAACACGAGGATCGTGTCCGACTCTCCAAAACAAGTTCCACATACAACCGTAGAGAGAATAATATTTTCACAAATCTAATATGCCGACGTATTCCACAGTGTGACATCACACCACAGCCAGGTCACCATTCGAATCGTTTTCCACAACCAACCTCGGCGTATTTCGCGAGGTGGTTTCCTTGGCACGTCTTGTCGAAGCAGAGATCGTGTCCCCTTATTACGGGATTATCATCAATACGGACGTGGGTATCCCAACCGTGCCTATTGGTAGGACTCCTAGATCTTAGGCAAGTCCCAAACGTCCACGAGGAGGACGCTTGATATTCACACTCTTTATAAAGGGGACAAGGCTTTTTCTTTTTTCCCTCTCGTGCTCAATCAAATCCTTCCCCCGCCTCGAGTTCTAACACCCGAAACTCAGGTCAGGTGCTTCGGACCTTCAACTATGTCCGGATCCAAACTTCAAGGTAAGTGGATGCCTTCCTCCGTCACGGAGGGGGACATCAAGAAGTTGAGAGAGGCCAGATATCTGACCGCCGAAATTTCGCATCGGCTGACCGCCCGAGGGCAGGTCGTCCCTACTCCCGAACCCAACGAGAGCGTCGTGTTCGTCTCCCACTTCCTCCGAGGACTAGGCCTCGCTCTGGATCCCTTTGTTAGGGGTCTTATGTTCTATTATGGGCTAGATTTTCACGATCTGGCCCCGGATTCCCTTCTTCACATTTCGTCATTTATTGTTGTATGTGAGGCCTTCCTCCGCATTACCCCTCACTTCGGCCTGTGGCTCAAGACCTTCGAGTAAAGCCGAAGATGATCGAGGGGCAGCATGCAGCGTGCGGAGGCGCTTTAATAAGCAAAATTGCTGATGCTCCATGGCCTGAGGGTAGCTTCCTAGAGGTGTCCGAATTGTGGCAGCGGGAGTGGTTCTACATCACAGCTCCCCAAAGTGCCAAGTGGGTAGCTGCCCCCACCTTTCGCTCAGGCCCCCCACCACAACTGACGTCATGAATCAGCAGGGGGCTGAGCTGGGTCCATCCAAGGACGTGCCAATACTGCAAAGCCGTATCCGAGATCTCTTTGAGAGAGATTTCAGTCTGGTTATGGTAGTGCAAGTTATGCTAGTTCATTGAGTCCAGCCTTGCAAACGCCGGCCCCTTCGCATGTGGGAATTCAGCCCGGAAGGACCGTGAGCTATTCAACACTTCCTTGGCATGACGCCCGAGGAGATGTACAAATTGTTCTTCGGACCACAAATAATGTGTCCGGACATCATTGAGGATGCAGGTCTGAGCTGCAATCACCCGGATACCCAAGTAAGTAGCCCCGCATCCGAACACACTATCCATTTGTTTATCGCAACATCGCCCTAAAAAAGCCACTCTTTGACCAGGATTGGACAGCGAAGGCAAAGTTGATCAGGTGTCCGGCCCCCCTTCCTGAGACATCACCAGATCCCGTGCTAACCAGGATGCTGGAGATGGCGCCTTATCAAGCACCCTCAGGAGAAGATAAAGGAGGGGACAAGGAGGCTAGTGCCTCCGCGAGGGAGGTTAACCAGGGAAGAGGAACTGAAACTTCCTCTCCCCGGGGAAGGAATAGGAACGCCTCTGAGGACCCGGAGACCACGATCTCCAAACGGGGGAAGAAATCTTCACCGGAGGTCCTGCCCTGGGGGATACCCCGGACGCACTATGCCCTCAAGGGGATCAGCCCTCCACCGAGCTTTAAGTAAAAGGGTACTTAATAATGAAAATATCTCGCCTTACTTCTGAGGAAAATAACCGAAGCATTTATCTTGCAGTTTGGATCTTAGCCCTTCTCAGCAGATCTCGTCTTCAGGGGATCTTCTTCCAGAGATGATGGAGAGCGAAATGCCTCCCCCTGCCATACCGCCTCATGAGGCGGGTGACCCCGAGGTGTCGTCGCGGAGGGTTTCTCCTGATCCCGCAAGGCCAGAAGGTAATCCTATGGCCACCCGAAGTCCTCAGTATCTGGCTCTTGAAGAGGGCAATTGAAAGAGTCCGGCACCATCTGGTGTACGGTCGGATGTACTGAGGGATCTGCTAGAGCAAGCGGCTATGTCAGAAGAGCACCGCACGTTGATGGGTGCGGTTATTGAAAGGATTTCGTCCGCCGAAAGCGGGTTGCATGAAGCCTTTATGAGTCTACTGACGGGTTTTGAGGTACGCGAAATGATGTACATTTTTTACAGTACCGCACATTTTTAGATGTGCCCTGTGTAGATAGTAGCCCTGAGACTCTGGGTGCTGTCGAAGACCACAGCGCACAGAGGATCATAGTCCCAGGAATAATCGTGCCGCCTTAATATGCAGGTGGTGGAGGGTCCGGTGGCCAACCGGACTGATGAGTTTGCCGAGCTAAAGCGGCAGCTTGACGTGGCAGACGCCGACATCGTACTTGTCAACAAGCGGCTTGACGAGGCACAGGGTATGTGATTCCTCCAGTGACACATGGGAAGAGGAGCATGATGCCAGTATCTAGAACATGTGTGTGAATGCAAATGAAGTTGCAGCCATGGAGAACCTTCGGGCGGAACTTGCCCGAGCCAATGAACAAGCCAGGAAAAGCGATGTGGCTGCCCTAAAGGCAATCGAGGAGCTGAAAGCCGAATAGGCTGCTCACTGCCAAAGCAAGGAGGAAATAGCCAGGATGGCTTTGGAATTGAAGAACACCGCTGACCGTTATGAGCTTCTTGAAAAGGAAGATCGAGTGAAGAGGACAGACCCGGAGAAGGCCACGATGGCGACCAAAGACACCCGCTATGCAATGGGAGCGATGAAGGAGGAGTTGCATCAAGCCGGGGATATCGCGGGTGGGAAGCCCTTTATGCTGCGGATGAAGTTTGGAGATCCTCGGTACGCCCCTTTGGATAGGCTGTGGAGTTCTGCGGACACATATCTAGACTTAGCGGCGAGTGCTGCCGATGCGGCCGAATACTTCCGAGATCAAAAAGATCGCGAAGTGGAAAAGCGGTTTTGGTCACAATTTAACGTTTCAGAGCATCCGCTTCCATTGACTGATCGGTTGGCCGAATGGGCCGAGCTGAATAGATTGTCCGGACTCGCCATGAGGTCTGTTGTGGATCATCTGTGGCCAGAAAGGCCAAAGCCGAACAGTTATTTTAGTTTGGTGCAACAGTTCCTTGGTGCGGTGCCGCACATCAATGCGATGAAGAGGTCGGCGTGCGTAGAGGGTGCGTGGATGGCCCTTGCCCGTGTGAAGACATATTGGGCGGGTGTAGCATGATGGTCATCTGAAAAAGAGAGGAACTTAGTTGAAAAGTTGTCGTGCAAAAGGTAGGTTATACTAAATAAACCATGTATAGTTCCAGATGAGTAAAGTTGAGCCTAATTGTCACTTGTTCACACGCGTTGAGCCCCTTGTATTGTTGTAGGGGTATAGCCATCAAACCTGTATCAATTATATATAGCTACACCGGACTCGTCTAACCGTGTCCGTGGTCTTAACGACCTGTCAGATGCTCTAGTTGGTGAGGCCGTCTAGTGTGCGGCTGCCTTGCAAGGAGTGCTCAATATTTCCATTTACTGTAATGATGCCACGTGGACCGGGCATCTTAAGCATGAGAGAAGCGTAATGCGGTATTGCATTAAAGCGAGCGAAAGCTTCGCGTCTGAGTAGTGCTTGATAGCCACTTTGGAACGGAGCGATGTGGAAGGTTAACTTTTCGCTGCGGAAGTTATCGGGAAAGCCGAATATAACCTCTAGTAGCAGGGAGCCCGTACAATGGGCTTCTGGGCCTGGCATTACTCCTTTAAAGGTAGTATTGCTATGGCTGATTTTTGTTGGGTCTATCCCCATTTTGCGGACCATGTCCTGATATATCAGGTTTAAACTACTGTCGCCATCCATCAGGACTCGTGTGAAGTGGTATCCGTCAATTATCGGGTCTAACACCAAGGCAGCCCATTCTACATGCTGGATACTTGCCGAGTAATCCTGATGGTCAAAGGTGATCAGTTTGGACGACCAGTGCTAGAACTCCGCGGTGATAGGCCCTGGGGCATGTGTCTCTAGGAGTGCCGCTTTGTTTCTCCCCTTCATCACGTGTAACATGTTTACTGTTTTGACTTCTGGTGGGAATTTCTTCTATTCCCCAGTGCTTTGCTTGCGAGGCTCGTCCTCGTCTTCGCTTGGTGTATCCTGCCCCTTGTGTTCGGCGTTGAGTTTGCCGGACTGCTTGAAGACCCAACATTCTCTATGGGTATGATTTGTAGGTTTATCGGGGGTGTTGTGGATCTGACATAGTTTGTCCAGAATCTTGTTCAGGCTAGACAGTTCGTCTCTGTTGCCCTTGGAGGGCAGCTTTTGCTGACCTGGCCGAGAGCTTCTGAATCCGGTGTTTACCGCCGTGCTCTTCGGGCTGTCTTCTTTATTCCAGCGCTTGTTTTTTGCTGCATCATGGCTTCTCGTTTCCGTCCCTAACTTTGGATGTACTTGGGTCGCTGGTGTTGCATCGGGCTAACCAGCTGTCCTCGCCCGTGCAAAAGCGGGTCATGAGGCTTGTTAATGCTGCCATTATTCTCGGCTTTTCTTGGCCGAGGTGTCTGGCAAGCCATTCGTCTCGAATGCTGTGCTTTAAAGCTGCTAAGGCTTTAGCGTCCGAACAGTCGACTATTTGGTTCTTTTTAGTGGGAAACCTGTTCCAAAGCTTTCGGGCTGACTCTCCGGGTTGTTGAGTTATATGACTTAAATCGTCTGCATCCGGTGGTCGGACATAGGTCCCTTGAAAATTTGCCCGAAAAGCGTCTTCGAGCTCTTCCCAGCTTCCAATGGAGTTTTCGGGGAGGCTTTTAAGCCGGTGCCGAGCTGGCCCTTTGAGCTTGAGGGGTAAGTACTTGATGGCGTGGAGATCGTCTCCTCGAGCCATGTGGATATGGAGGATGTAGTCCTCAATCCAGACCCCAGGGTCTGTCGTTCCGTCGTACGCCTCTATGTTTACAGGTTTGAATCCCTCTGGAAATTCATGGTCCAGCACCTCATCGATGAAACATAGGGGGTGTGTGGCACCCCTGTATTTGGGTGTACAGTGGTGTTCGGATTTTTGTTGTGTTGCATTGCATGCTGGTGCGCGCTTGCTTGGCCCGTAGATGGATCTGGTTGCGTAGTCCTTTTGATGCGAGCCCTCACGTGGATCGCGTACTGGCTTGTGTGCGGCGTCGTTTGCCGCTCTATGTTGGCCATGAGGTCGTCTATCCGACTGGATGACTATTTTGTTTTTTGATTGCGGGGGATCTAAGGCCTCCTCATCGAATTAAGGTAGCAGCTTTCGCTTCGGGTAGCTCTTTGTGTGGCGACTACCGCCGTACTTTGCTGCAGTGTTGAGTACTTTACTCCATCTAATTCTGAGTGTGTGTGCAGCCCTGAGCCTTTGCTTCTGCTTTTTCAGCCTCCTCACAATGGCAACAAGCCTTTGATGGGTATTCTGTTGCTCCGGGTGCCTGTCCGGTGTGATGTCATCCGGACTGTTATCTTCGCCGGAGTCGGGTTGTTCGGTTTGATTCTCCGTCTTGCCGTGGTCGGGCGGTGGTTCAATGCCGTGTTTGTCGTCCGCTGGCTCACCCTACTCTATCGCTGGGTCTATATGATCGTTGTTTCTGCCGAGGCGGGATTTGGAGCGGCGCTTACGCCGCTGCTTTGACTGCTTCTCGAGGGAATGGTCCTTCGCTGCGTCTTTCCGTTCCTCGTCGTCGTTTTCTTTGGGTGTGTCCACCATGTATACATCATATGATGAAGTGGGCGTCCAGTGCCCTGTGGGCAGTGGCTCCTGTTCGTCTCCTGCATCATCGTCCATACCGTCGATGTCTTCGGAGTCGAAGGCGAGCATGTCGGTCAAATCATCGACAGTGGCTACTAAGTGGGTGGTGGGTGGGCGGCAAATTTCTTCGTCGTCCGCATCCCGATCTGGCCGGCCATAGTTCGGCCAGGACTCTCCTGACAAGGAGAGAGACCTTAATGAGTTCAGTATGTCGCCAAAGGGCGAATGCTGAAGGATATCCGTGGAGGTGAACTCCATGATCGGCGCCCAGTTGGATTCGATAGGCACGGGCGCAGGCGGTTCGGAGTCCGTGGCCGGGGAAGAATCCGGCAGTTCGGCGTCACGGCTCTCGTGAAGGGTAAGGTCGGTATTTGGCTTGATCGCCGCTGAAGATGCGGCCTCTGTGGCGGGGTCTATCCACCCGCCCTTGGATGGCGCAACTAGCTCCAAATTGAGGGTCGGAGCGGTCGCCAGTGCGATCTCCCGAACACTGTCCGATGGTAGAGCTAAATCATGCTCATCGTGACCGTGCAGCACACTTGGCAAGGGCTCGAATCCGTCGAAGATCAAGTCTCCGTGGATGTCGGCTGTGTAGTTCAAGTTTCCAAATCTGACCTGATGGCCAGGGGCATAGCTCTCGATCTGCTCCAGATGGCCAAGCAAGTTGGCCCACAGTGCAAAGCCGCCGAATACAAAGATCTGTCTGGGGAGAAAAGTCTCACCCTGGACTGCATCGCTATCGATTGTTGAAGGAGCCATCAAGCCTAACGATGACAACACAGAGGAACTCTCAATGAAAGCACCAATGTCGGTGTCAAAACCGGCGGATCTCAGGTAGGGGGTCCCGAACTGTGCGTCTAGGCGGATGGTAACAGGAGACGGGGACACGATGTTTTTACCCAGGTTTGGCCCCTCTTGATGGAGGTAAAACCATACTCCTTCTTGATTGATCTTGATTATATGAGTATTACAAGAGTTGATCTACCACGAGATCGAAAAGGCTAAACCCTAGAAGCTAGCCTATGGTATGATTGTTGTTGTTGGTCCTACGGACTAAACCCTCCGATTTATATAGACACCAGAGGGGGCTAGGGTTACACAGAGTCAGTTACAAGGAAGGAGATCTATATATCCGTATTGCGAAGCTTGCCTTCCATGCCAAGGAGAGTCCCATGCGGACACGGGACGAAGTCTTCAATCTTGTATCTTGATAGTCAACAGTCTGGCCAAAGGATATAATCCGGCTGTCCGGATACCCCCTAATCCAGGACTCCCTCACTAGGCATGATGATTTTAATGATGCTCACATAAGAATAAAGGATTGAAACATAATGGGAACATCATGAAGCATATGACTAGCACATTTAAGCCTATTCCACTTCCTATGCATAGGGATTTTGTGAGAAAACAACTTATGGGAGCAAGAATCAACTAGCATAGGAAGGCAAAACAAGCATAACTTCAAGATTTTCAACACATAGAGAGGAAACTTGATAGTATTGCAATACCTACAAGCATATGTTCCACTCTTATAGTAATTTTCAGTAGCATCATGAATGAATTCAACAATATAACTATCACATAAAGCATCCTTTTCATGATCCAAATGCATAGAAATTTTATTACACTCCACATAAGCAAATTTATTCTCATGAATAGTAGTGGGAGCAAACTCAACAAAATAACTATCATGTGATACTTGATTGGGATAATCCAATTGAAAATTGAAATCATGGTGACAAGTTTCATGGTTATCATTATTCGTTATACCATACATGTCATAACAATAATCATCATAGATAGGAACTTTTTTCTCATAATAATCAATTGAAACCTCTTCCAAAATAGTGGATTCATCACTAAATAAAGTCATGACCTCACCAAATCCACTTTTATCATTATAATAAGAATCAACACCCTCCAAAATGGTGGGATCGTTACCTAGAGTTGACACTCTTCCAAACCCACTTTCATCATTGTACTCATCATAAATAGGAGGCATGCAATCATCATAACAATTTTGCACATCAAAACTTGAGGGACTAAAAATATCATCTTCATCAAATATAGCATCCCCAAGCTTATTGCTTTGCGTATCATTAGCATCATAGATACTCAAAGAATTCATACCAACAATGCTGCAATCATGCTCATCATTCAAAAATGTGATGCGGAACATTTTATTGAATTCTTCCTCTATCAATTGACAAAAAAATTCCGCTCCATCATTTTCAAGAAAGACATTCTAAAGATGAATAATATGAGGCAACCTCAATTCCATTTTTTTGTAGTTTTCTTTTATAAACCAAACTAGTAATAAACAAGAATACAAAAGATTCAACTGCAAGATCTAAAGATATACCTTCAAGCACTCAGCTCCCCGGCAACGGCGCCAGAAAAGAGCTTGATGTCTACTACACAACTTATTCTTGTAAACCCGTTTTGGGCCTCCAAGCATAGAGTTTTGTAGGACAGTAGCAATTTTCCCTCGAGTGGATGACCTAAGGTTTATCAGTCCATGGGAGCGTAGGAT
This sequence comes from Triticum aestivum, assembly GCF_018294505.1. Taxonomy (NCBI): domain Eukaryota; kingdom Viridiplantae; phylum Streptophyta; class Magnoliopsida; order Poales; family Poaceae; genus Triticum; species Triticum aestivum. The sequence continues at coordinate 201,462,169 of NC_057803.1, read as the reverse complement.
GAATACAGTCTCTTTTAGACAACCCTGCAATCAAATACAAGAAATCTCTTGTGTCCCCAACACATCCAGTACAATGGGAAATTATATAGGTGCACTAGTTCGGCGAAGAGTTGGTGATACAAGTGTAGTATGGATAGAAGATATAGGTTTTTGTAATCTGAAAATAAAAAAAGCAAGGTAGGAAGTGATAAAATGGAGCACAAATGGTATTGCAATGCTTAGAAACAAGGCCTAGGGTTCATACTTTCACTAGTGCAATCTCTCAACAGTGCTAACATAATTGAATCATATAACAATCCCTCAACGTGCGATGAAGAGTCACTCCAAAGTTCTTATCTAGAGGAGAAGATAAGAAGAAATTGTTGTAGGGTACTAAACCACCTCAAAGTTATCCTTTACAATCAATCTGTTGAGCTATTCCTATAAGTTTCACAAACAGCCCTAGAGTCCATACTAAAATAACACCATATGATACACATCAACCAATTCTAATGTCACCTAGATACTCCAATGTCACCACAATTATCCATGAGTTGATTGTTCGATATGAATCTGTGACGCCCTCGATTCAATCATACACTAATCATACACGCAAACATGTATGATCAAGATCAGGGACACACGGGAAGATATCACAACACAACTCTACAAATAAAATAAGTCATACAAGCATCATACTACAAGCCAGGGGCCTCGAGTGCTCGAATACAAGAGCTTGATCATAGACGAGTCAGCGGAAGCAACAATATCTGAGTACAGACATAAGTTAAACAAGTTTGCCTTAAGAAGGCTAGCACAAACTGGGATACAGATCGAAAGAGGCGCAGGCCTCCTGCCTGGGATCCACCTAAACTACTCCTGGTCGTTGTCAGCGGCCTGCATGTAGTAGTAGGCACCTCCAGTGTAGTAGGAGTCGTCATCGACGGTGGCGTCTGGCTCCTGGACTCCATCGTCTGGTCACAACAATCGAGTATAGAAAGGAAGAAAAGAGGGAGCAAAGCAACCATGAGTACTCACCCAAAGTACTCGCAAGCAAGGAGCTACACTACATATGTATGCATTGGTATCAAAGGGAAAAGGCTATCATATGTGGACTGAACTGCAGAATGCCGGAATAAGAGGGGGATAGCTATTCCTATCAAAGAATACACTTTTGGCCACCTCCATCTTGCAGCATGTAGAAGAGAGTAGATAGCAAGTTCACCAAGTAGCATCGTGTAGCATATTCCTACCCGACGATCCTCTCCTCGTCGCCCTGTTAGAGAGCGATCACCGGGTTGTATCTGGTACTTGGAAGGGTGTGTTTTATTAAGTAACCGGTTCTAGTTGTCATAAGGTCAAGGTACAACTCCAAGTCGTCCTGTTACCGAAGATCACGGCTATTCGAATAGATTAACTTCCCTGCAGGGGTGCACCACATAACCCAACACGCTCAATCCCATTTGGCCGGACACACTTTTCTGGGTCATGCCCGGCCTCGGAAGATCAACACGTCGCAACCCTACCTAGGCACAACAGAGAGGTCAGCATGCCGGTCTAAATCCTATGGCGCAGGGGTCTGGGCCCATCGCCCTTTGCACACCTGCACGTTGCGAACACGGCCGGAAGCAGACCTAGCCTAGCAGGCGTTCTAGTCCAATCCGGCGCGCGCCTCTCAGTCGCTGACGTCAAGAAGGCTTCGGCTGATACCACAACGTCGAGTGCCCATAACTGTCCCCGCGTAGATGGTTAGTGCGTATAGGCCAGTGGCCGGACTCAGATCAAATACCAAGATCTCGTTAAACGTGTTATCTTGAAATAACCGCAAACGTCGACCAGGGCCAGGCCCACCTCTCTCCTAGGTGGTATCAACCTGCCCTGTCGCTTCGCCACAAAGATCCACATAGAGGGCTGTCGGGAAAGTATGTCCTTTCAGCCCCCAATTTGTGAATCAACCGCGGGTACTCCTCGAGCCAACCCGACTTTAGTCATCACATGTATCATGTATAAAGTATATGGTATATACCCGTGATCACCTCTCGAGTGATCACAGCCCTATAGCATGGCATGGCAGACGGACAAGAATGTAGGGCCACTAATGATAAACTAGCATCCTATACTAAGCATTAGGATTGCAGGTGAAGGTAACAACAGTAGTAGCAAGGACAGGCTATGCATCAGGATAGGATTAACGGAAAGTAGTAACATGCTACACTACTCTAATGCAAGCAGTATAGAGGAGAGTAGGCGATATCTGGTGATCAAGGGGGGCTTGCCTGGTTGCTCTGGCAAGAAGGGTTCATCGTTGATGTAGTCGATCATAGGGGTACCGGCAGCGGTCTCAGTGTCTACCGGAAAGAAGTAACGGAGGGGGAACACAAATAAATAATAGAGCAATCAAAGCAATACAAAGCATAGCATGGCAATACGCGGTGATAGGAGTGACCTAACGCAGGGATAGGTGATACCTGTGAAGGGGGGAAACATCCGGGAAAGTATTCCCGATGTTTTGTGTTTTCAGACAGATGATACGGAGGGGAAAAGTTGCGTGTTCGCTATGCTAGGGATGTGTGGCAGACGAACGGGCTGCGTATTCGGATTCGTCTCGTCGTTCTGAGCAACTTTCATGTATAAAGTATTTTCATCCGAGTTACGGATTATTTTATATTAATTTTTAAAGTTTTAACACATTTTCTAATTTACTGGATTTAATTTAATTCAGAAAAATAATAAACACTAATTGCTATGGGTACACAGAGAAGTGTACCCAGGGGTGTAATGTGTGGCTGATAGTGGGCCATGGTCAAAGTCAACAGTACCCAATCAAAAGTTGATTCAGTCAACGTTGACTGGTCAAACGGGCCCGCATGGCATAGGCTATACCTATTCCAATAACTAAAACTAACCTAATCAAATGGAGTTCACGTGTCATATGTATATTAGGCAATTTACTCCACTAACCTAATCCTAAAACTATCCTGCCTCTAATTACTTAGGCTAGTCGTAATGGTAGTATCATAGCTAGTATCATGCATGCCAACTAGGCAATTTTGATAAGGTGTCATGGCATTAAATGAAGAAAGAGAAGATAGAGTATCATATCATGATACCGTATCATAATAAATGCTATGCTACTTTGTGTCATGCATGGCAATAAATAAAGTACTACATGATACTAATATATGATACTATGCATTAGGGAGGTAGTATCATACACTAGTATCATATGCATGATACTACTATATGATACTCCCCATTACAACTAGCCTTAAGCGGCCAGAAGCAAAGCAGGCTATGCACGTAATGCACACACGCACGCCCATGGCCAAGTTACAGCAGCGGCTAGTAGCAAACAACGGCAACAACAGCAGCTTGTAGTAGCGCAGCGGCAAGCGCCAGCAGCGGCGGCGGCTATGAGCACGCACGGACAAGGGCGGCTGCAAGGGAGCGACCGCAGGCAAGGGTAGCAGAAGCAGCAGGTGCGCAACGGAGCAGGGGAGCGCGTGGAACGCCGTCTGAAGGCAGGCGCGACGGCCGCACGCGCGGGAGGCGGCGGCGGGCGAGCATAGCCGTTCGTGGGCGGGCGCGGTGCAGGGCTTGGCCGGGGCCTGGCAGGCGCGTGGGCGCGTAGTTGGGGACACGCACGGGGCGGCCAGGAGCTAGAGAGCTCGTACGCGGACTCAAAGCTATGGCCATGGCGACTACAGCGAGCATAAGGCAAAGGCTACGGCTACGAATTGAAGGGGAAAACGAGGGGAATCGGTCGAGGAGCTCACCCCGGGGCTTGTGGACACCTCGGTTGCCGCGCGGATGGATCGGAGCAGCGGCAATCATTGACGAGATGTGGCAGCCGTGGGCGAAGACGACGGCAATGGTGAGCGTACGGAGCGTCCCGGCTCGGGTTCCTCGGTGGAGAGGAAGGAGACAACCACGAGGAGGCTTCTAGATGTCTCCTTAGGTGCCGGGGAGGTTGGTGGCCACCTGATCGATGAGGTGGCGGCGGTGGTGGCGTCGGGCGGTTCTGTAACGGGAGAGGGAGAGTGGGGAAAGGGGGAGAAGAAGCTAGGGTTTGAGGAGGGGCACGGGGCAACGCCTTATCGTCCCAGGAAGCCGTGGGATCGCCGGCACGTCGCCCAGGGGCGCGGCCGTGGCGTGGATGCCCGCCACGGCCCCCCTGCCTCCCTGTAGCACGAGGTTGGGGATGAGTGCGGGGGGTTGTGTGGGTTGGGCCTCGCCTAGTTCACACTTAGGCCGGTCGGTTGTGGCTTGGTGGGCAGTTGGGCCATGGCTCAGCAGGGGGCTTTTTTCTCTTTTTTTAATATTCTTTTCTGTTTTTATTTTATTTTCACTTTTATGTTTTCTATTGCACTTTTAATAGCTTTTAGTTTTGTAAAATTATAAGACCAGTACATAAATGGAGGTTGCAAATTAGCCCATTGCCACAATATATTTTGGTATTTAAAATATTTAGTTCACATTTTATAAATTTCAAAAGGTCATTTATGATAGGTTTAGTTGTGGTTTTATTTATTTTAGTGCATTTGAATACTTTACAGAAGTGTGATTTCTTCACCATAATTACCTACGCATTATTTGGCACAACCCAAACATTTTAGTTTTAATATTTTAAAAAGTTTATTGTTCGCTTAATTTTGAATTTGAATTCGAGCCGTTTTCAAAGTAACACGAGATTATCAACAGTAACCTAGGTGACGTGGCATCATTAGCAGAGGTTCACTGTAGCTTAATTATCCGGGCATCACAATTCTCCTCCACTACAAGAAATCTCGTCCCGAGATTTAAGAGGGGGAGCAAGGGGAAAGATCTGGTTACGAAATTCTAACGGATCTTCTCTGTTTTGGCTGCTCTTCTCGAAGAGACCGATCCATTATATTAATGTCTTCATTACTCTGCTTCCAGCCATCATGATGAAGTTGTCGCCCTACCTTCAGGATCTTCACCGTACTTATGAAAGGGTGAGAAGGGAAAACTCTATAAGGACGGATTCTAACAAGATCGAGCATCAGACGATTAACTCAGGGGAGGAAGCATAAGTGTCTCTCAGATTGAAACTTAAGAAGATATCGAGAGCAAAGTAAGAAGATACCATGAGAAGTTTCAAATGAATAGGCAATCGTTCGATGCCTAATCAGAAGGTGAAAGGGTTTCAGGGCAACACGAATAAGTATTGCGTCTAATACCAGAATAGATCACTAGGAAGGTGGCCCGTGAATTACATACATAGCCATGCGTGAGGAATGACTTTAGAAACAAGGGTGTACAGGAGAGTCAGGTTTTGATTCTGTGGAACAGTGGGTTATGGGCCCACCATGTGGGTTAAAAGTAGGAAGGGCATTGACATCTTGCATGGTCATGTAGGAAAGGCATGTCAGAGGTTAGTCTGCCGGTTATGTCGACAACAACATTGGTACCAAGGGCGAGGGACGAAGAGAACCATTTTTCCTGCTCGTTCAATGAGGCGGACCAATAGGCAAAGTTCTCATCCATCGGTGGTTACCGGAATGTCATCAACAATAGTAACAGGGTCTTGCTGATGGAATTGTACACCGAGGTGTTTATATAAGCAGTGAATCTTTACTGCTTAGATTATATAGATCACAAGGAAGGTCAAACAAACCAATGAAAGGGAAAATGTGATCATCAGGTTAAACAGAACAACGGAAAGGGAAATGTGTTTAAACACATATTCCAGGGGTATATCTTTCCCACGGACAAGTAGGGCATGATATCCATGACAGGATATAAAGTAGAAAACCCTTTAGGTAAGGGCAGAGAAACTTCATGACATTACCCATACAACGGTGTTTGGATAATTGATAAAGAAACTTCAGCATTGTGCTTCAAATGTTCTTATTGATGATCGGAGTACCACCAGCATGCTTCGAGATAGCATTGACATGGTCAACAGGTAAAGATCGGGCTATGGATACATAAGGGATCCATCATGATCAACTTATAGAATAAGTCTTACAATTTCCTCAGGGAAGAATGGTTAACCTTGCTAAAACAAGAACTATAACACTAGGTCCTCTGGCCAGGAGTGCTAGGCATGACATCACCTTATCGGGTCAATACTAATGTTATAACTCTTGGGAATTTGTTCTAACCATCATATCTGACCGAGATTCAGATCTGAAGGGTGTCAGGATACCTCAGACTTACGATGCCTGAGAAGAAAAGGTGCAACACAAATTGACAAGATGACATTATAAGATTCTCGGGAAATGAACTATAGAAGCAAGTCCCAAAACAAAAGTTCATCATTAACCAAGGAGAAAATGAGGATGTGGTTGATGGAGTCAGCGACAATTCATCGAGATTAACCAAAGACGGATTTCCATAGTTATGTGAACAAGGACATAACATTCATCAGATCAAATGATATAATGATGTATGCTCGAGGAAAACATACACAATCAAACATTGGCTGAAAGGTGCGCCCGAAATATGGGCATAGGTAGCATGATCAATGTTAGAATGGTGATTCGATAAGCAATAGACTTAGAATGAAGCTGTAGACCAATAACTTCAAAGCAATAGGGTTGCTAGAAGTTTAGAATTTACACATCACAGACCATTTGTCGGTATTCCGGTTAGAAACAACACGGAGACCAAGAAATGAATGCAAATGGCGAGAGATATTACTATATCAAGAATTCTCAAGAGGTGGTAAAATTACCACGACATTCTTGACATAAAAGGTGGTAATATTCCAAGGTAAAGAAGAACAAATGCTGGATAGCAAGGAACTCAAGGTATAACACAAAACACGGACAAGTTTGTGTTGGAGGGAAGGCAATAAAGTGGCCGATGATAACACAAATCATCAGGGGCAAGGATGGTATTTCTCATCATGAATTCAATTGATATCCTGGAAGAGCTCAGAATGTTGATGATGATCATGACACATTTGTCAAGAGGTTTCATGAAGATATAATCGCTCATCGACGACATCAAGTCAAAGGAATGATGAAGCGAAAGGTTATTGGAACCACGACACAAACTCGAAATCAAGCTTGCTGTTCAAGGCGAAATGATATGATGAGGAAAATTGACATAAGCTCAGCTCATCGTCGAAATTGGTGCTCCGAGAAGAAGGACCAGGTAGCACCGTTAAAATTTAGCACAATAATGATATAGCCGATTAGGCTAGGAATGACTTGAAGGATTATTAAACTCATAAGCAACGAAAATTACTTGGGGTTATTGAACCGGAATGCGGAATCGGTTCACATATCGGTGTTCTCGGTTGATGACAACCCAGAACTCGGGGGAAATCTGAAATCGATGAGAAGCAATACTAGATGAAGACTCATAGGGAGCAACACAGTTCTTTGATATTCTTGAGATATCGGGGGTAATACTCGACGACGGATCAAAGTAGAGGTTGGACTAGGGTATTGCCCTGCAGAAGACAAGTTCTTAAACTTGCACGAGAAATGGTATTTAAAGGAGAACATGGTCGGAACCACGATTGCAAAAGACCAGATCCCAAATATAAGATGAACTTATACCAAAGGAATAATTAATTTAAGAGAAGCTTTAATGATAAGATCTACATCGTATCCATGGGCATGAACACCAAGTTCAAGGTCGACTCCCACTTCTCCAATGCATAACCTTTCATTCACTTCTCACTTTCGAAGAAGTTGTAGTGTTGAAATTTTATCTAGCAAAATACCAGAAGAATATGACTCGTGAAAACTCTCGGGTTCCCACAGATTAAGGAAGGCATAGGTTCAACCCATTGGGGCATCTTAGGAACATATACCACAAGCTTTGAGAGTAATTATCACCAGCTCGAAGGCAGAGCATGGTTGACCAAATCCGAGAATAGAATTTACCAATGGCATTTTGTATCAGGGAAAGAACTTCTCAAGGTTTTTGTATACGAAGGACTCTGTCGGATGATATTTGAACAAAGGATCCGACGACCCATAACGGAGCTGATGTGAGCATCAGCACACAATCAGATAAAGAAACAATGCAAGGGCATCTGATTATAGAACATCTGAATAATTCGATGCTTAGATAACAAAGGAATTATGATTTCCAAAACGGAGGATCAGAAGCAGATGCTCTGATTAAGAATGGATAAGTTGAACAGTCTTAGGGGTACAATCGACGGTAATTTGATTGGTCGAGAACCAGCTCATGTTTAAAATAACATCTGGAACGAAGGGATCAATTCTATGATCTGATTGAGGATTGCGAGCATTCGCAAAATAATGAATCAAGGGGATTGAAATGATAGTGACAAAGGATGTCAATGGAGATTGCTAGAAATATGGAATTAACCATAGTACCGGAAGGAAAGGAATTCAGGAGCAATAGGCTCCTAAGGATTTTCGGAAAACTGAATAATATCCTGAAGAATTTAGTGAAACACAAAAACAACTAGGAATGAAGAAATCCTCGATAAGGGTGAGAATTTGTGCGTTGGTGTAATCCTGCAGAAAAGAGTTGCAAGGCAGCAAGCACGAAGGATTCTCGGAATAGCGGGAAGTAGTTCAGGGTCTTGTAGTAACAAGAGTAATCGAGAATGAAGGTAAGGGTGGCAACTATAAGTAGCTATCCATAGGGATGTCTCTGTGGTAGGGTTGCAAACCCGATGAGCACAAGTTCTCGGAAGAACATCGGAGAGTATCTTCGAAACCCTACGGTGCGCCAAGTAATCGTCTGGAGTGACGGGCTCTCTGGGAGAAAGTAATTACGAGATCCTAGAGTTAGAGTTAGCAAAATCATTTTAACCCGAATAGAAGAGAGATCAGAGTTCCAGAGTAAAGATCAAGGAGTAAAAGATCCTAATACCACCCAATGGCGACGTGGGCCCGTAAGCCACACAGCCATGTTAGTAAAAGTTTTGCAATGACTAGACTCAACTTCGGCCAAAGAGTTTGGAAGGGGGATTCCTACAGGCAGTCAGCTCTGATACCAACTTGTGACGCCCCTGATTCAATCGTACACTAATCATACATGCAAACATGTACGATCAAGATCAAGGACTCACGAGAAGATATCACAACACAACTCTACAAATAAAATAAGTCATACAAGCATCATACTACAAGCCAGGGGCCTCGAGGGCTCGAATACAAGAGCTTGATCATAGACGAGTCAGCGGAAGAAACAATATCTGAGTATAGACATAAGTTAAACAAGTTTGCCTTAAGAAGGCTAGCACAAACTGGGATACAGATCGAAAGAGGCGCAGGCCTCCTACCTGGGATCCACCTAAACTACTCCTGGTCGTCGTCAGCGGCCTGCACGTAGTAGTAGGCACCTCCAGTGTAGTAGGAGTCGTCGTCGACGGTGGCGTCTGGCTCCTAGACTCCATCATCTGGTCGCAATAATCGAGTATAGAAAGGAAGAAAAGAGGGAACAAAGCAACCGTGAGTACTCACCCAAAGTACTCGCAAGCAAGGAGCTACACTACATATATATGCATTGGTATCAAAGGGAAAAGGCTATCATATGTGGACTAAACTGCAGAATGCCGGAATAAGAGGGGGATAGCTATTCCTATCAAAGACTACGCTTTTGGCCACCTCCATATTGCAGCATGTAGAAGAGAGTAGATAGCAAGTTCACCAAGTAGCATCGTGTAGCATATTCCTACCCGGCGATCCTCTCCTCGCCGCCCTGTTAGAGAGCGATCACCGGGTTGTATCTGGCACTTGGAAGGGTGTGTTTTATTAAGTAATCGGTTCTAGTTGTCATAAGGTCAAGGTACAACTCCAAGTCGTCCTGTTACCGAAGATCACGGCTATTCGAATAGATTAACTTCCCTGCAGGGGTGCACCACATAACCCAACACGCTCGATCCCATTTGGCCGGACACACTTTTTTGGGTCATGCCCGGCCTCGGAAGATCAACACGTTGCAGTCCTACCTAGGCACAACAGAGAGGTCAGCACGCCGGTCTAAATCCTATGGGCAGGGGTCTGGACCCATCGCCCTTTGCACACCTGCACGTTGCGAACGCGGCCGGAAGTAGACCTAGCCTAGCAGGTGTTCCAATCCAATCCGGCGCGCGCCTCTCAGTCGCTGACGCCACGAAGGCTTCGGCTGATACCACGACGTCGAGTGCCCATAACTGTCCCCGCGTAGATGGTTAGTGCGTATAGGCTAGTGGCCGGATTCAGATCAAATACCAAGATCTCGTTAAATGTGTTATCTTGAAATAACCACGAACGCCGACCAGGGCCAGGCCCACCTCTCTCCTAGGTGGTATCAACCTGCCCTGTCGCTTCGCCACAAAGATCCACATAGAGGGCAGTCGGGAAAGTATGTCCTTCCAGCCCCCAATTCGTGAATCAACCGTGGGTACTCCTCAAGCCAACCCGACTTTAGTCATCACATGTATCATGTATAAAGTATATAGTATATACCCGTGATCACCTCTCGAGTGATCACGGCCCGATAGCATGGCATGGCAGACGGACAAGAATGTAGGGCCACTGATGATAAACTAGCATCCTATACTAAGCATTAGGATTGCAGGTAAAGGCAACAACAGTAGTAGCAATGACAGGCTATGCATCAGGATAGGATTAACGGAAAGTAGTAACATGCTACACTACTCTAATGCAAGCAGTATAGAGGAGAGTAGGCGATATCTGGTGATCAAGGGGCGGGGGGTCTTGCCTGGTTTCTCTGGAAAGAAGGGTTCGTCGTCAATGTAGTCGATCATAGGGGTACCGGCAGCGGTCTCAATGTCTACCGGAAAGAAGTAACGGAGGGGGAACACAAATAAATAATAGAGCAATCAAAGCAACACAAAGCATAGCATGGCAATACGCGGTGATAGGAGTGACCTAACGCAGGGATAGGTGATACCTGCGAAGGGGGAAAACATCCGGGAAAGTATTCTCGATGTTTAGCGTTTTCAGACAATGATACGGAGGGGAAAAGTTGTGTGTTCGCTATGCTAGGGATGTGTGGCAGACGAACGGACTGCGTATTCGGATTCGTCTCATCATTCTGAGCAACTTTCATGTACAAAGTATTTTCATCCGAGTTACAGATTATTTTATATTAATTTTTAAAGTTTTAACACATTTTCTAATTTACTGGATTTAATTTAATTCGAAAAAATAATAAACACTAATTGCTATGGGTACACAGAGAAGTGTACCCAGGGGTGTAATGTGTGGCTGACAGTGGGCCATGGTCAAAGTCAACAGTACCCAGTCAAAAGTTGATTCAGTCAACGTTGACTGGTCAACATGGTCAAACGGGCACACATGGCATAGGCTATACCTATTCCAATAATTAAAACCAACCTAATCAAATGGAGTTCAAGTGTCATATGCATATTAGGCAATTTACTCCACTAACCTAATCCTAAAACTATCCTACCTCTAATTACTTAAGTGGCCAGAAGCAAAGCAGGCTATGCACGTAATGCACACACGCACGCCCATGGCCAAGTTACAGCAGCGGCTAGTAGCAAACAATGGCAACAGCAGCAGCTTGTAGTAGCGCAGCGGCAAGCGCCAGCAGCAGCGGCGGCTATGAGCACGCACGGACAAGGGTGGCTGCAAGGGAGCGACCGCAGGCAAGGGTAGCAGAAGCAACAGGTGCGCAACGGAGCAGGGGAGCACGCGGAATGCCGTCTGAAGGCTGGCGCGACGGCCGCACACGCGGGAGGCGGCGGCGGGCGAGCACAGCCGTCCACGCGTGGGCGCAGTGCAGGTCTTGGCCGGGGCCTGGCAGGCGCGTGGGCGCGCAGTTGGGGACACACACGGGGCGGCCAGGAGCTAGATAGCTCGTACGCGGACTCAAAGCTATGGCCATGGCAACTACAGCGAGCATAAGGCAAAGGCTACGGCTACGAGTTGAAGGGGAAAACGAGGGGAATCGGTCGAGGAGCTCACCCCGGGGCTTGTGGACACCTCGGTTGTCGCGTGGACGAATCAGAGCAACGGCAATCGTTGACGAGATGTGGCGGCCGTGGGCGAAGACGACGGTGATGGCGAGCGTACGGAGCGTCCCGGCTCAGGTTCCTCGGTGGATAGGAAGGAGACGACCATGAGGAGGCTTCTGGATGTCTCCTTAGGTGCCGAGGAGGTCGGTGGCCACCGGATCGACGAGGTGGCGGCGATGGTGGCGTCGGGCGGTTCTGTAACGAGAGAGGGAGAGCGGGGAAAGGGGGAGAAGAAGCTAGGGTTTGAGGAGGGGCACAGGGCGACGCCTTATCGTCCCAGGAAGCCGTGGGATCGCCGACACAACGCCCAGGGGTGCGGCCATGGCGTGGATGCCCGCCAAGACCCCCCTGCCTCCCTGTAGCACGAGGTTGGGATGAGTGCGGGGGGTTGTGTGGGTTGGGCCTCGCCTAGTTCACACTTGGGCCGGTCGGTTGTGGCCTGGTGGGCAGTTGGGCCACGGCTCAGCAGGGGGCTTTGTTTCTCTTCTTTTTAATATTCTTTTCTGTTTTATTTTATTTTCACTTTTATGTTTTCTATTACAGTTTTAATAGCTTTTAGTTTTGTAAAATTATAAGACCAGTACATAAATGGAGGTTGCAAATTAGCCCATTGCCACAATATATTTTGGTATTTAAAATATTTAGTTCACATTTTTATAAATTTCAAAAGGGCATTTATGATAGGTTTAGTTGCTGTTTTATTTATTTTAGTGCATTTGAATACTATACAGAAGTGTGGTTTCTTCACCATAATTGCCTACGCATTATTTGGCACAACCCAAAAATTTTAGTTTTAATATTTTAAAAAGTTTATTGTTCGCTTGATTTTGAATTTGAATTCGAGCCGTTTTCAAAGTAACGCGAGATTATCAACAGTAACCTAGGTGACGTGGCATCATTAGCAGAGGTTCACTGTAGCTCAATTATCCGAGCGTCATAGAATCAAACAACTTCAAATTCATAATATTCAATTCAACACAAATAACTTCAATGAGTGCCCCAAGGTTCTACCTAAGAAAGTAGGACGAAAACATGCATCAACCCCTATGCGTAGATTACCCCAATGTCACATCGGGAATCTGCGAGTTGAGTGCCAAAACACACATCAAGTAAATCAATATAATACCCCATTGTCATCACGGGTATTCATATGCAAGACATACATCACGTGTTCTCAAATCCATAAAAGTATTCAATCTGATAATAGTGAAACATCAAAGGTAAAAACTCAATTCATCACAACAAGATAGTGAGGGAGAAATGCCAAATGATCCAACTATATTAACAAAGCTCATGGTACATCAAGATCGTGCCAAATCAAGAACATGAGAGAGAGAGAGAGATCAAAACACATGGCTACTGGTACATACCCTCAGCCCCTAGGGTGAACTACTCCCTCCTCATCATGGTGGCCGCCGGGATGATGAAGATGGCCTCCGGTGATGATTTCCCCCTCCGGCAGTGTGCCGAAACAGGGTCTTGATTGAGTTTTCATGGATATAGAGGCTTGCGGTGGTGGAACTTCTCATCTAGGGTTCTTTTTAGAGTTTTGGGTATTTATAGGAAGTTTTGGTGTCGGTCTCACGTCAGGGGGGTGCCCGAGGGCCCCACAAGCCCGGGAGGCGCGCCCTAGGGGGCGCCCCCAGGCTTGTGGCTCCCTCAACCATCCATTGGCCTAGCTCCGGTGCTCCGTGGGTTCTTCTGGTCCATAAAAATTACTGTAAATTTTCAGCCCATTCCGAGAACTTTTATTTCTGCATGAAAAATGACACCATGGTAGTTCTTCTAAAAATAGCGTCAGTCCTAGTTAGTTCTAATTTAATCATACCAAAACCATATAAAATTGTTGCAAACATGGCATGAATACTTCATAAATTTTTTGATACGTTAGAGACATATCAACTCTCCATGCTATATTAATAGACTTGTGACGATTACATCTCAAAGTATAACAATCAAGTTGGGTCAATTTCAATATGATGATTCTTCTAACAATTTTTTTTAATTTCGCACATTTATCCCGTTATCTTGAGGATAAAAACTTTTTCTGGTTGTATCAGTCATACATCCCTTTCCCAATTTAGGAAACTTGTTTTGAAATCCTTATTTTACTCCACACTCCTTGAAGTATTATCAAGTCCTAAACTTGTCAAAAAATAACAACTAAGTTCCAAATTTGATTGTATATGGATTTTCATTCTGGTGTGCATGGCCAAGGGTCATTCCTTATGAGCTAGACACCACCTTTGTTTCCTTGTAGTGTTTACGTTCATCTTCTTAGAAGATGAAAAGGACTTTGTCATGTCATTTCATAAATTCAACGATGGTCTTGATCATGTTTTAGCTTTTAGAATTTTCTGCTTCTAATGTAGTAACTAACGGTATATCGTGTAAATAATTTGTCGGAACAAATTCCGATTAGTTTTGTACTGTTAAAAGATTCGCTAATCTTTCAAGCTATAACATCCTCCCACTTATTCTTTTGACAAGAAAACCCTTTTCCGTGACAAACTTTTTGTCTTTCAGGAATTTCAATGGGATAAATCATATAAACCTACAATTCAACTATTATCTAGTTAAATAATGTTCATATCTCATTTGATTTCATTTAACAAGATCTATATGTGGTTTTCTATTTCAGTGTATATTTCGTTGTTTCAGTTATACCGCCATTATAAATAGCAGATAGAAAAATTCCATGATCATTCAAACAATCTTGCTAAACTTATGACTTTAGATCTATTTCTTCAAATGAAGAATCAATATCAATTTTCATAATGATCCTTAATCTTCATTAAAATATTTGAACTCTTCTAATAAATTCTGAAATTCCATTGAACTATTCAAATATTTCATTCTGAGTAAAACACTTTTACCTATTTTAATAAAGTTAAATTATCCACTATACTCTATTTCTGTCTATCGGTTTTATACATCATTATGTATTTTATCGATCAGGAGTTATATGTTGATTCTGGACAATCAATAATTAATACGGTATAGTATATGGCTGCAATTGCAGGGACATGGCCCTCTAGTTCATCGAGGAGACGGCCCTGCTCCCTGCTGATGTAACTGTCGAGCTTGCCGGTCAGCAACAGTCGGTGAACAATGCACTACTCTGAAGGATTGTACTTCCACTATTGAAATGGTCTTTGCTTATGAATTATGCAATAGTACACTACAGTTTCAAGGAATATTTCATGGGTCACCTCCTTACCGCTGTCTATACTTATTTGGTCTAATACCATCAAACAAGACTACTATACCTTGGAGAAGGGGAATGGAATGGTAGTTGTGCTTTCTGCTGGCTAGATTGGTATTGAAGTTGTGCCTCCAACATTGTTTCTGCTATGAGTGCTCTATCCTCCATTTGTGTGAGTGAAGCCATAGCCTTCATCATACTTTATGTGCTGGAGAGTTGAATGTATAATACACCAATCATAAATTGAGCAACCAAACACATATTTGGTTTGTTGCATGTAATCCCTGACAGGTGGCCGGTGATGGCAAGTAATCATGACCCAATACTAACAGCATGAAATTATTGTTTCAATTTTTTGGCGTTTTCCATATTTCAAACAAACAATATTCAGGAGGACACTAACATATAATATACAGATTAATGCGCACAATCCCGCCTCAAGGTCGCGCCCCAGCCCCTAGTATTTGTCATATGTTGTTGTAGATGCTCTTAAGATTGAGATATGTTGTGAGGAGAGTGTGATAAATAGAATTGTATCAAGAGAGACAAAGGAACAAATTATTTGAACCACCCTTTATTGATGATGAATGAGCACTTATATACAATGGTAATAGTTACCTCGGAGGGACACGATGGTCCGTAGAGATGCCATTCCAGGAACTGCCGTGACGGTTGCTGGAAGTGTGCAACCGCACATGTAGGAAGGAGAGGGAATTGTCCCTTAATAACCACAAGAGTTATTCAGTTTTAACACTCCCCCTAATCACCGCTTGATTGCATAGTAGACCATCATCTGATAAAGTCTCCTCCAAAAATCTTGTGGGAAAATATGAGGAGTAGTGTAGTATATGCTGGTAAAACTCCTTCAAACCTAGTGGGAAAATAAGGAGAAAATGATCCAATATATAATGATTATTGCCTCCGTAACTCGGTATGAAGTATATCTGTCGGGCATATACCCCGCGGTATGACCCGGCCGGATATATGACCTGGCCGGACTTGGCGGCTCAACAGAGACCCGGCTTATACTTGGCGACTCACTAGAGACCTACTGAACCTCCACAACTCATTAGTAACCCAGCGGGCGGATCAGGCGATTGACAAGACCCAATGGCCCGGAAGGTGGCTCGTGGGGAGGCCGGCTTATGTTATGGTGGGCCTGCTTAAGAGAAAAGGCATAAGGAGTTTTCCCTTAAAGGGGCAAGACTAGGATTCCGCTTGTTATAGAATAGTCCTAGTCCTACTAGGACTCCACATGTAACCTGCCCCTCCTAATTATATAAGGAGGGGCAGGGCTCCCAAAGAGGGACAAGTTGGACAAGTTAGGTTTAGACAAATAAGTCAATAGCTCTCGAGATGAGCACCCTTGTAATCATGATCATCATCATCAATATCAATGAAGCAGGATGTAGGCTTTTACCTCCACCGTGAGGGGCCGAACCTGGGTAAAAACCTCGCGTCTCTCGTCCCGCTCAACCCCTCTCAAGCTACCACATAGATGCATTGGCCTCACGACTACGTCCTTTTCACGAGGACATCTGCCGCGACAAATCCACGACAGTTGGCACCCACCATGGGGCTCACGCACGGTGGTGATGAGTTCTTCGAGGGATTTCTTCAGGGATCGAGAAGCTCGCGATGTGCGAATGAAGAAGAGCCAGTGCAGAAGGATACAAATCATCCCCGTGGCAAGCAGTCGGAGCAACAAACGAAATTGAGATTAAGGAAATTAGGGTTTTGTGTTCGATTTGTACACCGCCGATGCGAGACGATCTGTTCAAACCGACGAGAGATTGGCTTTACTGAGTCTTGCAAGCTGTCAAGTCACAGTTTCCATCAAAACGAACAAAAGGTTTCCGCTATCCGATCCGCCGAGCCACCGCGTACGTACATCACATAAGACTTGAAGTTGATGTGTTACAAAATCATCCGAATTTACTAGGAGATTAATTCAAGGATTAAGGAAGGAAAAGCTACTGTGTGGGATTAGCACGTGAATACCAACGATATCGATCAGAGGCAAGCTATCAGCGTAAGCCCTGCAAAGCCTTGGTCAATACAAATTCAGTAATCACGACCCGGACATGGATGATCCACGGGTTCGGTCTTCTCCTGCGACTCGCCTCGTTGAACCACCGCACCTCCGCCATCGCCAGTTCGCATCTGCAAGCCGCCATGGCCTCACGTCGCTCCTCCACTGAGCCGCCCGCCATCCCCGCCTCCTACTGGGCGCAGTTGCTGCCCTGAGTCACCTTGAGCCGAACACACTACAAGCCGCCTTCGAGCCGCTACTGCGACCCTCGCATTTGTGGCTGCCGCGCCGGATCACCGAGTCACTGCTATTGCAGTCATGGCCACACCATAAGCCGCCTCGGTTGCTTAGCCTCGCGCCTGTCGGCTCCGCAAGCCGCCCGGTGCCTGCTTCCTTCACCGCGCCTCGCACCGTCGTCAAGCTGCCTTCACCAGGTGGCCCTGCCTCCGGATCAGGCCTCCTGCCTCCGCTATGTTTTCGCCTCACCGACCGAGGCCAAGCAGTATTACTACTACTCTGTTTTCTTACACAGCAGAGGGGATCCAGGTGAAGTGTGTGAATCAACATATTAAAAAAAGGGGGGTCAGCTGTGTGCCGACATGTCTGCAACGCATGAGTGTGAAGACAAAGACAACAATGGGGCAGAAACATGTTGCATCAAGCACTCCTGCCACTGCCCACATGAAAGATTTCACGATCAAGTATTAGTCGAGTGCTTTTTTTCTCATGTGATCATCTAGTACAAATTGGTGCTATTAAGCCATTGCTACATCCGCTCAAAAGTAGCCTTACAGAATCACTTGGTTGCAGACGGAACAAAAAAGAAAGGTGACCTCAGAAGGCTACACATCAAATTTTTTGATCTTCGATCACTGCCTGCAACTGAGACATGCTTTTAGAAACATCGATATGAGGTTCCGGTGTGCGATGATGGAGCAAGTCGGCTGGAAAAAAAATACGGAAGAGTTTGACCAGGTGGATACAGAGATAGGCCTCAGACCTCTTGAAAAAAAATTGATGACCTTAAGGGTCCGTGCCAAGCCGCCCCGTCTTTGCGGTCTCCTCCGTTTTTACTTTGCTGAGCGCCGCTTACTCCATTGTTGTGAGCCGACCGACACTTGCGTCCATGCTACGCTGAGTCACCCCTACCGCGTTGAGCCGCCCGGGCTGTATTGAGTCACCGGTCAGCTTTGTTAAGCCGCCTCTGTTCACTGGTATCTGCCGTAGCTTCCGGATGAATTAGATGAAATCTATCTGGTCAATTTTTATTGATACATTTTTTATTCTTTAAAATAAAAAGTACTCTGGCTTGTGATATTTTTGGGATGTAGGACAATTATTCACTGCAAGAGCGATGGTCGTGTCATGGATATATAACTCACACCACCATACGCTACCATCTGACCGTGCCATGATGCTCAACGAATATATATGCAAACCACCGCCTCTGCGGCCCAATTTGCATCAACACGACATGATTGACTTGACCGTCCGCGCTGCTGACCGCACCTGCGATTGACTCACCCATCCGCACCGGCTTATAATGCTGCGACCGACTCATCTATCTGCTCCCGCGACCGATTCGGTTGTGATTGATTTCAGCTTCACCGAGGTGATCATCAACTCTGCGGTGAATAATTGCTGGCCTAACATATCAGGTGAAATCCATCCAGTATATTTTTATATATTACATATTGCTTTCTTTAAAAGAGCAATTACTCTGGCTCGCAAGTTTTCTAATGCAAGACAAGTTGTCTACTGAAAGGGGATTGTTATATCACTGAGTTGTTGAATGACTCATACCGGTTTATATCACGGTCAAGTATGTGAAATCTCATGCCAACTCCTCGAGTCGTCTTGAGACTCGGGGACTATGATGACATGACTCAGCAAATGTTGCCAGCTTCAGCAAAATTCAAGAACTCCTGGTCATTGTAGAGAAAAATAACCCGGCTCTGGAGGCTATTACCCCATTGGTGAAAATTTGAAGGCCGGCAGAAAATTTCCGGCTTAAAAAGTGCCTAACAATCATAAAATTCCGGCTCAATAGAAGAATTTCGGGTTATCAGGAAAGATTCCGGTTCAAAATCCGGTTCAAGGGAAAACTATCTCCCACAAAGCTTTGAAAGCTCTCAATATCTGGTTTAAAATTCTGGCTCAAGAAGAATTCATCTCTCGTAAGTTCGAGTTCTTAGAAAAATTAATGGTTGCCAAAGAGAACTCGCTGTCATGACGCGCGGTTCAAACATGGGTATCCTGCCTTATGGGCTCATCTTCAAATGGTCACTTGGGGGCTTCCTGCTCGTATTCGAAGTATAGCTGTGAATATCCCTCTTGATCAACACAATGCCACACTTATGGTCACTTGGGGGCTTCCTGCTCATATTCGAAGCATAGCTATGAATATCCCTCTTGATCGGTGCAATGCCACAATTATGGTCACTTGGGGCTTCCTGATCGTATTCGAATCATAGCTATGAATATCCCTCTTGATCGGCGCAATGCCACAATTATGGTCACTTGGGGGCTTCCTGGTCGTATTCAAATCATAGTTGTGAATATCCCTCTTGATCGGCGTAATGCCACAATTATGGTCACTTGGGGGCTTCCTGATCGTATTCGAATCATAGCTGTGAATATCCCTCTTGATCGGCGCAATGCCACACTTATGGTCACTTGGGGGCTTCCTGGTCGTATTCGAATCATAGCTGTGAATAACCCTCTTGATCGGTGCAATGCCACAGTTACGGTTATTTGGCAGCTTCCTGATCGTATTCGAAGCATAGTTGTAAAACATCCCTTTTAACCGGTTCAATACTAACACTTATGGCCGCAAGCCACTTGGGGGCTTCCTGCTCATATTTGAAGCATAACTATAAAATCTCTCTTGGTCCGGCTCCTACACTATGAAAACTTTTGACTCTTTTGAGCATGACAGTTTATGAAAACCTCGTTTTTTCGATTTGTATCCGTTCTCTGTTTTCTGAGATTTTTTTGGAATTTATATATTTAGGCCATATTAACATATGGCCGGAGAAAATTCAGGCCATGTAATCTTCATCCTTGTGGCTCATATTTGAAGCGTATCCGGAGTTTTTTAACCCACCAGGATGACGGATTATAAATCACCAATATGTATTAAGGTGCTTGGAAATATTATATTCCAAATCTTGGGATATTACCTCTTACTGCACAGTTATGATAAGCCGACAGTATGAGCAAATGTCACAGGTATGATATTTTGTTATGATTATATAAGGTTGTGATTAAACCGGCCCTGGCTTTGGACGTTAAGTCGCCAATATATTTTGAATTGCGCCATTGGAATTATGCTCTTATATATATCATTGGATTGTTACCTTAACTGGATATGGCAATGTAAGTCAGCAGTATAAGTTAATTATGCAGGTATGTTTCCTTGTTATATGAACATGCGAGGTTTGATAACCCGCCCTGGTTTTTAACTTTAAATTGGCAGTATGTTTAGATTTGAATGGCCTTAATGCTAGTCTTTTCTATAATTGCATAAGACTATATTATACTTGGGTTGTTACCCGCCCTGGCTTTTGACGTTAAGTCGCCAGGGCATATGTTGTTTAAACTCTGTACAGGATTTGCAGAACTATGACTTATATAAATGATTAAGTTCAAGCTCATCATTAAAATTTATGTTTCAAAAGGGTTATCCATTCTAGATCTTCTCAAAGGCTATAAGCTGCCGGGTTATAAAAATTCCTGCTTACAATGAATGCGCATTAAGTCGCCATCGGCCAAGAGCCGCCGAGTATTTAAACTCTGGATTTACTTGTCAACTGATAAGGTATTCACATCTTTCATAGCCAAAATTGGCTGGATTTTCATGATGATATTGAATGATTGAGGTTTTATACCGGATTATATTCTTCAAATCTTAAATAGCCAACATGGTTGATTTTTTATTATGGTTATCAATAATCGATATTATGATTGAGGTTTTCAAATTCGCTCTAGCGCAATGGCTATTATTTCTTTATCAATGGATATGATTTATTTTGCAATGAAAGGAATAGTCCCGAGTCGCTTCAGGCTTACGACCCGGCACATGGGGGCTACATTATTCAAATCATGATTATACCAAATATGCAAGTCCCATGTCACTATCAGCATGCACAATGGCACTTGGGGGCTAATGGAAAGTAATTTTTTGATCAACTTACTGAAGACCCGACTCATCACATCATAATGAGCCGGCTCTTGGGGGCTACCGATTGCTCCTGTCAAAAATTTAAGGTACACAAGCCTTAATCCATTATATTGTAAGGTTTATTGCTCGGTTGGTAGAGTACAAAGCTCTTAACCTTGTGGACGTGGGTTCAAGCCCCACAATGGAGGCTACATAATATGATTTATTTTTCAATGAAGTATATATAAAGTCCCAGCTTAGTATTATCTTACTGAGCCGGCCCTTGGGGGCTATACGTTGCTGCTCAAGTCTACATGATCATATCTACAAAGTCCCTGATGTAGGGTGGAACCCTAATCGGCCGATCTTTCATGAAAGGAGCGGACCCCGCGAAGAACACGAGGAACACGAGGAGGGAAATGAGGGCAAACACACAAGGGGAAACACAAGAGGAACACTCAAACTAACAAGAACAAGTCACGCATGTGCTAGATCCTCGAGTACAAAAGGAAAGATACACGATCCACGGACAACTAAGGACGATACAAGGGTAGCCGGTCTTCTCCGTGAGGAGGTCTTGAGTTCTTCCCTAAAAGGGGTCTTGAATCCGCTTGGGGGATCTTCTCTGGTGGAGGCTCGAATCTCCGAGGAGAAGGTATCCAAGTGGATGAGCAAAGCTCTCACACAAAACATGAGCTAATCCTTTGCTAAACCCTAAAAAGGAGGAGGGAGAGGTCTATATATAGTCTTAGTGTAAAAGGGGGAGAAAAGGGGGGGTACATGGGCTGCGGCCCAACACATGGCAGCGCACAGGCGCCGGACGTCCGGGAGTCACCGGTCGTCCAGAGGCTCGCGAGGGTCTGGACGTCCGTAGATTCGGCTCGGGTGGACTTCGGTCGGATGTCCGGTCGGGGTCGGACGTCCAGAGCCTGGAGGTCGTCGGTCATCCGTAGCGCTTCGAAAATCCATAGTTTTGGCTCGGGTATGGAAGTGTCGGTCGTCCGGAGAGGGCCGGACGTCCGGAGCCTGGAGGTCGTCGGACGTCCGGGGTTCATCGGCCATCTGGAGCCTGGGGAATTCGAGAAGTTCTTCTTCTTGTACCGTGAACTTGGCGTCCTCACCGTCTTGTCCATTGGATGTAGTTGGTCTGTGGCCTTCCTCCAGGCACCTGATCACACGTAGGGTTTCCGCTTGAAGTAGTAGCCAATTCTCATGCATGGTAAGTGGTAGTTCGGAGAGGAGTGAGTTCACCTTAGTTTCGAGAGCTCTTGCACGTGCTCGTGTCATTGGTCCGCTAGTCACTTGGTGAGACGATGGTAGGTCCATGGGGATGACCTTGGGATGCTCCGCATCATCTCCCCTCCCTTGGGGAAGATCCGTCCTCGGATCAAATTCTTCATCACCATGGTAGGGAGAGAGATGTTTGACGTTGAAGATGTCGCTCACGGAGTACTTGTCGCGTGGAATGTCGATCTTGTAGGCGTTGTCATTGTAGCGTGCAAGAACCTTGAAGGGTCCATCCGCTCGTGGTCGAAGCTTGGACTTGTGTTCTTGTGGAAAGCGGTCCTTGCGAAGGTGTAGCCACACGAGGCCACCAATGTTGAAGACCATGGGGTGCTTGTTGATGTTGAGTTTGGTCACAAGTTGGTGTACTTGGCGCTCAATAGTATGTCTTGTATCTTCATGCACCTTCTTGAGATGAGTCACGCGTGCACTTGCGTCCAAATTGATGCGCTCTTGGAGTGGTAGAGGGAGAATGCCCAATGGGGACAAAGGGTTGAATCCGTAGATGACCTCGAAGGGGGACTTGCCGTTTGTTGAGTGTCTTGCTCGGTTGTAGGCGAACTCGGCGATAGGTAGGCACTCCTCCCACTCCTTGATGTTCTTCTTGATGAGTACTCGAAGTAGAGCGGAGAGTGTGCGATTGGTAACTTCCGTTTGGCCATCGGTTTGTGGATCATACGCCATGGAGAAAAGTAGCTTGATTCCGATCTTGGCGCATAGGGTCTTCCAAAAGTAGCTAAGGAACTTGACGTCACGGTCCGAGATGATCGTCTTTGGCACTTCGTGTAGACGCAATATTTCCCTACAAAAGAGAGTGGCAACATGTGAAGCATCATCTATCTTGTTGCAAGGAATGAAATGTGCAATTTTTGAGAAACGATCCACAATGACAAATACCGAATCCTTCCCATTTCGAGTCCTAGGCAAACCAAGTACAAAGTCCATGCTAATGTCTTCCCATGGTTCATATGGAATTGGTAGAGGCATATAAAGGCCATGGGATTGAGCTTTGGACTTAGCTTTGCGACATGTAGAGCATCGGTTGGTGAAGCGGTTGACATCACGAATCATCTTGGGCCAAAAGTAGTTCTTCGAGAGTGTGGCGAACGTCTTGTCTCGTCCAAAATGTCCCATTAAGCCTCCTCCATGAGATTCCTGCAAAAGCAACAAATGAAGAGAAGACTCGGGGATGCAAAGCTTGTTGGCTCTCATAAGATACATCTTTGATGTAATAGCGTTCCCAAGAGGTGTGCGTCAAACACTTGGCATAAGGAGTAGCAAATGTAGGATCATGCTTATACAAGTCTTTTATATGCTCAAAGCCAATGACATCCAATTCAAGTTGAGTAACAATCATGCATATGCGGGAAAGGGCATCCGCCACAATGTTTTCTTTACCTTTAATGTACTTGATGACATAAGGAAAAGACTTGATAAATTCACTCCATTTAGCATGACACTTGTTCAACTTGGTTTGGCCCTTAAGATACTTGAGCGTTTCAGGATCGGTATGAATGATAAACTCATGAGGGCGAAGATAGTGTTCCCATTCATGCAAAACGCGGACTAAACAATATAGCTCTTTGTCATATATGGGGTAATTGAGTTGCGCGCCGGAGAGTTTCTCACTAAAGTAAGCTATGGGGCGCTTCTCTTGCGTTAACACACTTCCTATGCCATTTACCACTAGCATCGCAATGATCTCAAAAGGTTTCGAAGTTGGTAAAGCAGCCGGGAGCATGAGTAAGAAATTCTTAAGCTTCATTGAAAGTGGTATCTTGGGATGGTCCCCAAATAAAAGGCGCGTTCTTCTAGCTCAAAGCATGCAAAGGCGAAGCAATGGTGCTAAAGTCTTTCACAAAGCGGCGATAGAAACCCACAAGGCCAAGAAAACTACGCACTTGATGCAAGTTGAGTTGGTTGTGGCCAAGTCTTGATAGCATTGATCTTGGACTCGTCAACATGAACACCCTTATAGGAAACAACAAAACCCAAGAAAACAAGCTTGTCAACACCAAAGGCATTTCTCCATATTTAGCATAGAGATGCTCTTTTTGAAGAGTTTGCAAAACGGTTCGTACATGGGTGACATGCTCTTTGAGAGACTTGCTGAAAACAAGGATATCATCGAAGTAGACCACAACAAACAACCAATGTAAGAGGCGAAAGGACATGATATCATAAGACGCATAAATGGTACTCAATGAAGGAATTATGCCTAGAGGCAATAATAATTATTATTTATTTCTTATATCATGATAAATGTTTATTATTCATGCTAGAATTGTATTAACCGGAAACATAATACATGTGTGAATACCATTAGACAAACAGAGTTGTCACTAGTATGCCTCTACTTGACTAGCTCGTTAATTCGAAGATGGTTATGTTTCCTAACCATGAACAAGGAGTTGTTATTGATTAACGGGATCACATCATTAAGTGAATGATCTGATTGACCATGACCCATTCCATTAGCTTAGCACCCGATCGTTTAGTATTTGCTATTTTGCTTTCTTCTATGACTTATACATGTTCCTATAACTATGAGATTATGCAACTCCCGTTTCCGGAGGAACACTTTGTGTGCTACCAAACGTCACAACGTACTGGGTGATTATAAAGGAGCTCTACAGGTGTCTCCAAAGGTACATGTTGGGTTGGCGTATTTCGAGATTAGGATTTTGTCACTCCGATTGTCGGAGAGGTATCTCTGGGCCCTCTCGGTAATTGCATATCACTTAAGCCTTGCAAGCATTGCAACTAATGAGTTAGTTGCGGGATGATGTATTACAGAACGAGTAAAGAGACTTGCCGGTAACGAGATTGAAACTAGGTATTGGATATACCGACGATCGAATCTCGGGCAAGTAACATACCGATGACAAAGGGAACAACGTTATGTTGTTTATGCTGGTCTGACCGATAAAGATCTTCGTAGAATATGTAGGAGCCAATATGGGCATCCAGGTTCCGCTATTGGTTATTGACCGGAGACATGTCTCGGTCATGTCTACATTGTTCTCGGAAACCCGTAGGGTCCGCACGCTTAAGGTTTACGATGACAGTTATATTATGAGTTTATGCATTTTGATGTACCGAAGTTTGTTCCGGAGTCCCGGATGTGATCACGGACATGACGAGGAGTCTCGAATATGGTCGAGACATAAAGATTGATATATTGGAAGCCTATGTTTGGATATCAGAAGTGTTCCGAGTGAAATCGGGATTTACCGGAGTACGGGAGGTTCTGGAACCCCCCGGGAGCTATATGGCCATAGTGGGCCTAGTGGAAAAGAGAAGAGGCATGCCCAACATGGGCCGCGCGCCCCTCCCCTCCCTTGGTCCGAATAGGACAAGGAGAGGGGGCCGGCCCTCTCTCTCTCTTTTCCCCCCTCCGCGATCCTATTCCAACTAGGATTGGGGGGAATCCTACTCCAGAGGGTGTAGGACTCTCCTGGCGCGCCTCTCCTAGGCCAGCCGCACCCCCCCCCCCCGTTTAGTCCTTTATATACGGAGGCAGGGCACCCCAGAGAAACACAAGTTGATCCACATGATCTTATTCTTAGCCGTGTGCGGCGCCCCCCTAGCCACCATAGTCTCGATATATTGTAGTGGTGCTTAGGTGAAAGCCCTGCGATTATAGGTACATCAAGATCGTCACCACGCCATCGTGCTGACGGAACTCTTCCCCGACACTTTGCTGGATCGGAGTCCGGGGATCGTCATCGAGCTGAACGTGTGCTAAAACTCAGAGGTGTCGTAGTTTCGGTGCTTGATCGGTCGGGCCGTGAAGACGTACGACTACATCAACCAAACGCTTCCGTTGTCGATCTACCAACGGTACGTAGATCACACTCTCCCCTCGTTGCTATGCATCACCATGATCTTGCGTGTGCGTAGGAAAATTTTGAAATTACTACATTCCCCAACAGTGGTATCAGAGCCTAGGTTTTATATGTTGATGTTATATGCACGAGTAGAACACAAGTGAGTTGTGGGCGATATAAGTCATACTGCTTACCAGCATGTCATACTTTGGTTCGGCGGTATTGTTGGATGAAGCGGCCCAGACCGACATTACGCGTACGCTTACGCGAGACCGGTTCTCCCGATGTGCTTTGCACAGAGGTGGCTTGCGGGTGACAGTTTCTCCAACTTTAGTTGAATCGAGTGTGGCTACGCCCGGTCCTTGCGAAGGTTAAAAACAGCACCAACTTGACAAAACTATCATTGTGGTTTTGATGCGTAGGTAAGATTAGGTTCTTGCTTAAGCCCGTAGCAGCCACGTAAACTTGCAACAACAAAGTAGAGGATGTCTAACTTGTTTTTGCAGGGCATGTTGTGATGTGATATGGTCAAGACATGATGCTAATTTTATTGTATGAGATGATCATGTTTTGTAACCGAGTTATCGGCAACTGGCAGGAGCCATATGGTTGTCGCTTTATTGTATGCAATGCAGATGCTTAATGCTTTACTTTATCACTAAGCGGTAGCGATAGTCGTGGAAGCACAAGCTTGGTGAGACGACAACGATGCTACGATGGAGATCAAGGTGTCGCGCCTGGTGACGATGGTGATCACGACGGTGCTTCGGAGATGGAGATCACAAGCACAAGATGATGATGGCCATATCATATCACTTATATTGATTGCATGTGATGTTTATCTTTTATGCATCTTATCTTGCTTTGATTGACGGTAGCATTATAAGATGATCTCTCACTAATTATCAAGAAGTGTTCTCCCTGAGTATGCACCGTTGCGAAAGTTCTTCGTGCTGAGACACCACGTGATGATCGGGTGTGATAGGCTCTACGTTCAAATACAACGGGTGCAAAACAGTTGCACACGCGGAATACTCAGGTTATACTTGACGAGCCAAGCATATACAGATATGGCCTCGGAACACGGAGACCGAAAGGTCGAGCGTGATTCATATAGTAGATATGATCAACATAGTGATGTTCACCAATGAAACTACTCCATCTCACGTGATGATCAGACATGGTTTAGTTGATTTGGATCACGTAATCACTTAGAGGATTAGAGGGATGTCTATCTAAGTGGGAGTTCTTTAAGTAAATTAACTGAACTTAAATTTATCATGAAACTTAGTACCTGAGAAGTATCTTGCATGTTTATGCTTGTTTGTAGATAGATGGCTCGTGCTGTTGTTCCGTTAAATTTTAATGCGTTCCTTGAGAAAGCAAAGTTGAAAGATGATGGTAGCAATTGCACGGACTGGGTCCATAACTTGAGGATTATCCTCATTGCTGCACAGAAGAATTACGTCCTGGAAGCACCGCTGGGTGCCAGGCCTGCTGCAGGAGCAACGCCGGATGTTATGAACGTCTGGCAAGCGCAAAGCTGATGACTACTCAATAATTCAGTGTGCCATGCTTTACGGCTTAGAATCGGGACTTCAACGACGTTTTGAACGTCATGGAGCATATGAGATGTTCCAGGAGTTGAAGTTAATATTTCAAGCAAATGCCCGGATTGAGAGATATGAAGTCTCCAATAAGTTCTATAGCTGCAAGATGGAGGAGAACAGTTCTGTCAGTGAGCATATACTCAAAATGTCTGGGGTATAATAATCACTTGATTCAATTGGGAGTTAATCTTCCAGATGATTGCGTCATTGACAGAATTCTCCAATCACTGCCACCAAGCTACAAGAGCTTCGTGATGAACTATAATATGCAAGGGATGAATAAAACTATTCCCGAGCTCTTCGCAATGCTGAAAGCTGCGGAGGTAGAAATCAAGAAGGAGCATCAAGTGTTGATGGTAAACAAGACCACTAGTTTCAAGAGAAAGGGCAAAGGGAAGAAGAAGGGGAACTTCAAGAAGAACAGCAAACAAGTTGCTGCTCAAGAGAAGAAACCCAATCTGGACCTAAGCCTGAAACTGAGTGCTTCTACTGCAAGCAGACTGGTCACTGGAAGCGGAACTGCCCCAAGTATTTGGCGGATAAGAAGGATGGCAAGGTGAACAAGGTATATGTGATATACATGTTATTGATGTGTACCTTACTAATGCTCACAGTAGTACCTGGGTATTTGATACTGGTTCTGTTGCTAATATTTGCAACTCGAAACAGGGACTACGGATTAAGCGAAGATTGGCTAAGGATGAGGTGACAATGCGCGTGGGAAACGGTTCCAAAGTCGATGTGATCGCAGTCGGCACGCTACCTCTACATCTACCTTCGGAATTAATATTAGACCTAAATAATTGTTATTTGGTGCTAGCGTTAAGCATGAACATTATATCTGGATCTTGTTTGATGCGAGACGGTTATTCATTTAAATCAGAGAATAATGGTTGTTCTATTTATATGAGTAATATCTTTTATGGTCATGCACCCTTGAAGAGTGGTCTATTCTTATTGAATCTCGATAGTAGTAACACACATATTCATAATGCTAAAGCCAAAAGATGCAGAGTTGATAATGATAGTGCAACTTATTTGTGGCACTGCCGTTTAGGTCATATCGGTGTAAAGCGCATGAAGAAACTCCATACTGATGGACTTTTGGAACCACTTGATTATGAATCACTTGGTACTTGCGAACCGTGCCTCATGGGCAAGATGACCAAAACACCGTTCTCCCGGTACTATGGAGAGAGCAAACAAATTTGTTGGAAATCATACATACAGATGTATGTGGTCCGATGAATATTGAGGCTCGTGGCGGATATCGTTATTTTCTCACCTTCACAGATGACTTAAGCAGATATGGGTATATCTACTTAATGAAACATAAGTCTGAAACGTTTGAAAAGTTCAAAGAATTTCAGAGTGAAGTTGAAAATCGTCGTAACAAGAAAATAAAGTTTCTACGATCTGATCGTGGAGGAGAATATTTGAGTTACGAGTTTGGGTGTACATTTGAAAAATTGTGGAATAGTTTCGCAACTCACGCCACCCGGAACACCACAGCGCAATGGTGTGTCCGAACGTCGTAATCGTACTTTACTAGATATGGTGTGATCTATGATGTCTCTTACTGATTTACCGCTATCGTTTTGGGGATACGCTCTAGAGACAGCCGCATTCACGTTAAATAGGGCACCATCAAAATCCGTTGAGACGACGCCTTATGAACTGTGGTTTGGCAAGAAACCAAAGTTGTCGTTTCTGAAAGTTTGGGGCTGCGATGCTTATGTGAAAAAGCTTCAACCTGATAAGCTCGAACCCAAATCGGAGAAATGTGTCTTCATAGGATATCCAAAGGAGACTATTGGATACACCTTCTATCACAGATCCGAAGGCAAGACTTTTGTTGCTAAGTTCGGAAACTTTCTAGAGAAGGAGTTTCTCTCGAAAGAAGTGAGTGGGAGGAAAGTAGAACTTGACGAGGTAACTGTACATGCTCCCTTATTGGAAAGTAGTGCATCACAGAAAACTGTTTCTATGACACCTACACCAGTGAGTGAGGAAGCTAATGATGATGATCATGAAACTTCAGAACAAGATACTACTGAACCTCGTAGATCAACCAGAGTAAGATCCGCGCCAGAGTGGTACGGTAATCCTGTTCTGCAAGTCATGCTACTAGATCATGATGAACCTACGAACTATGAAGAAGCGATGGTGAGCCCAGATTCCGCAAAGTGGCTTGAAGCCATGAAATCTGAGATGGGATCCATGTATGAGAACAAAGTATGGACTTTGGTTGACTTGCCCGATGATCGGCAAGCAATTGAGAATAAATGGATCTTCAAGAAGAAGACTGACGCTGACGGTAATATTACTATCTACAAAGCTCGACTTGTCGCAAAAGGTTTTCGGCAAGTTCAAGGGATTGACTACGATGAGACCTTCTCACCCGTAGCGATGCTTAAGTCTGTCCGAATCATGTTAGCAATTGCCGCATTTTATGATTATGAAATTTGGCAGATGGATGTCAAAACTGCATTCCTAAATGGATTTCTGGAAGAAGAGTTGTATATGATGCAACCAGAAGGTTTTGTCGATCCAAAGGGAGCTAACAAAGTGTGCAAGCTCCAGCGATCCATTTATGGACTGGTGCAAGCCTCTTAGAGTTGGAATAAACGTTTTGATAGTGTGATTAAAGCATTTGGTTTTATGCAGACTTTTGGAGAAGCCTGTATTTACAAGAAAGTGAGTGGGAGCTCTATAGCATTTCTGATATTATATGTAGATGACATATTACTAATTGGAAATGATATAGAATTTCTGGATAGCATAAAGGGATACTTGAATAAGAGTTTTTCAATGAAAGACCTCGGTGAAGCTGCTTACATATTAGGCATTAAGATCTATAGAGATAGATCAAGACGCTTAATTGGACTTTCACAAAGCACATACCTAGACAAAGTTTTGAAGAAGTTCAAAATGGATCAAGCAAAGAAAGGGTTCTTGCCTGTGTTACAAGGTGTGAAGTTGAGTAAGACTCAATGCCCGACCACTGCAGAAGATAGAGAGAATATGGAAGATGTTCCCTATGCTTTAGCCATAGGCTCTATCATGTATGCAATGCTGTGTACCAGACCTGATGTGTGCCTTGCTATAAGTCTAGCAGGGAGGTACCAAAGTAATCTAGGAGTGGATCACTGGACAGCGGTCAAGAACATCCTGAAGTACCTGAAAAGGACTAAGGATATGTTTCTCGTATATGGAGGTGACAAAGAGCTCATCGTAAATGGTTACGTTGATGCAAGCTTTGACACTGATCCAGACGATTCTAAATAGCAAACCGGATACGTGTTTACATTAAACGGTGGAGCTGTCAGTTGGTGCAGTTCTAAACAAAGCGTCGTGGCAGGATCTACATGTGAAGCGGAGTACATAGCTGCTTCGGAAGCAGCAAATGAAGGAGTCTGGATGAAGGAGTTCATATCCGATCTAGGTGTCATACCTAGTGCATTGGGTCCAATGAAAATATTTTGTGACAATACTGGTGCAATTGCCTTGGCAAAGGAATCCAGATTTCACAAGAGAACCAAGCACATCAAGAGACGCTTCAATTCCATCCGGGATCTAGTCTAGGTGGGATACATAGGGATTTGCAAGATACATACGGATCTGAATGTTGCAGACCCATTGACTAAGCCTCTTCCACGAGCAAAACATGATCAGCACCAAGGCTCCATGGGTGTTAGAATCATTACTGTGTAATCTAGATTATTGACTCTAGTGCAAGTGGGAGGCTGAAGGAAATATGCCCTAGAGGCAATAATAAAGTTATTATTTATTTCCTTATATCATGATAAATGTTTATTATTCATGCTAGAATTGTATTAACCGGAAACATAATACATGTGTGAATACATAGACAAACAGAGTGTCACTAGTATGCCTCTACTTGACTAGCTCGTTAATCGAAGATGGTTATGTTTCCTAACCATGAACAAGGAGTTGTTATTTGATTAACGGGATCACATCATTAAGTGAATGATCTGATTGACATGACCCATTCCATTAGCTTAGCACCCGATCATTTAATATGTTGCTATTGCTTTCTTCATGACTTATACATGTTCCTATAACTATGAGATTATGCAACTCCCGTTTGCCGGAGGAACACTTTGTGTGCTACCAAACGTCACAACGTAACTGGGTGATTATAAAGGAGCTCTATAGGTGTCTCCAAAGGTACATGTTGGGTTGGCGTATTTCGAGATTAGGATTTGTCACTCCGATTGTCGGAGAGGTATCTCTGGGCCCTCTGGGTAATGCATATCACTTAAGCCTTGCAAGCATTGCAACTAATGAGTTAGTTGCGGGATGATGTATTACAGAACGAGTAAAGAGACTTGCCGGTAACGAGATTGAACTAGGTATTGGTATACCGACGATCGAATCTCGGGCAAGTAACATACCGATGACAAAGGGAACAACGTATGTTGTTATGCGGTCTGACCGATAAAGATCTTCGTAGAATATGTAGGAGCCAATATGGGCATCCAGGTCCCGCTATTGGTTATTGACCGGAGACATGTCTCGGTCATGTCTACATTGTTCTCGAACCCGTAGGGTCCGCACGCTTAAGGTTACGATGACAGTTATATTATGAGTTTATGCATTTTGATGTACCGAAGTTTGTTCGGAGTCCCGGATGTGATCATGGACATGACGAGGAGTCTCGAAATGGTCGAGACATAAAGATTGATATATTGGAAGCCTATGTTTGGATATCGGAAGTGTTCCGGGTGAAATCGGGATTTTACCGGAGTACTGGGAGGTTACCGGAACCCCCCGGGAGCTATATGGGCCATAGTGGGCCTTAGTGGAAAAGAGAAGAGGCAGCCCAACATGGGCCGCGCGCCCCTCCCCTCCCTTGGTCCGAATAGGACAAGGAGAGGGGGCCGGCCTCTCTCTCTCTTTTCCCCCCTCCGCAAATCCTATTCCAACTAGGATTGGGGGGGGGGGAACCTACTCCCAGAGGGAGTAGGACTCTCCTGGCGCGCCTCTCCTAGGCCGGCCGCACCCCCCCCTTTAGTCCTTTATATACGGAGGCAGGGGCACCCAAGAGAAACACAAGTTGATCCACGTGATCTTATTCTTAGCCGTGTGCGGCGCCCCCAGCCACCATAGTCCTCGATAATATTGTAGTGGTGCTTAGGCGAAGCCCTGCGACAGTAGTACATCAAGATCATCACCACGCCGTCGTGCTGACGAAACTCTTCCCCGACACTTTGCTGGATCGGAGTCCGGGGATCGTCATCGAGCTGAACGTGTGCTAAAACTCGGAGGTGTCGTAGTTTTGGTGCTTGATGGGTCGGGCCGTGAAGACGTACGACTACATCAACCAAACGCTTCTGTTGTCGATCTACCAAGGGTACGTAGATCACACTCTCCCCTCGTTGCTATGCATCACCATGATCTTGCGTGTGCGTAGGAAAATTTTGAAATTACTACGTTCCCCAACAACTCGGTGCTTCCGAGAGACCCATAGGCATGACTAACCACTCATACAAGCCAAATTTGGTTTTGAAAGCGGTTTTCCATTCATCACCCTCTTGTATGCGTATTTGATAGTAACCACTATTAAGATCAATTTTCAAAAATATAGTGGCACCACTAAGTTCATCAAGCATATCATCAAGGCGTAGAATGGGATACCTATAACGAATGGTGGTAGCATTGATAGGTCTACAATCGGAGCACATGTGAAAATTACCGTCTCGTTTTGGCACAAGAATGACCGCGACGGCACAAGGGGTCAAACTTTCACGCACATGTACATGGTCTATGAGATCTTTACTTGCCTTTGTATTTCTTTGGTTTCTTCGGGGTTGACGCGGTAGGGAGCTTTGTTAGAAAGTGGTGCTCCGGGGATGAGGTCGATGCGGTGCTCGATGCCTCGTAGTGGAGGTAGTCCCGGAGGTAGCTCATCGGGGAAAATGTCGTGAAATTCCTGTAAAAGAGAAGACAACACTAGAGGAAGAGTGTGAGAAGCGTTAGCTTGTGGTGCATTCTCCTTGCACAAAAGGACATAGTGTAGGACACTAGATGGGTTCTCACACACTCCTCTTATCTCACTTTTGGTGGCAAATAGGACTGAGTTCTTATTTTCGCTCATCATGGAGGTGTTCGATTTGGGCTTGTGGCGCTCACTCTCATTTTGGTGGCTCGCTCTCTCACTATTATCTCCACGATGGGTGGCTTGCTTGTTGGCGATCACTTGGCTTGGAGACATGGGGCGAAGTACATACTCCTTTCCCTTCATCTTGAAGATGTAGTGGTTCGTTTGGCCATTGTGGATGACTCCTCTATAAAATTGCCACGGGCGTCCAAGGAGAAGGTGGCAAACGGTCATTGGAACGACGTCGCACTCCAAGGTGTCTTCGTAGGCGCCAATTTTGAAGGAGACTTGTACTCGATGCTCGACTTGCATAGTGCTGGAGTCGCTAAGACATTGCACTTTGTATGGATGTGGGTGCTTCGTCTTGTGCAATTGGAGCTTGGAGCAAAGTTCTTCACTTGTGATATTATGATAACTCCCTCCATCGATGATGACCTTGATGGATCATCCATTGATGCCGGCCTTGGTGTGGAATATGTGGCATCTTTGGTCTTCTTCTTGGTGATGTCGGAGAGTCAAGACCTTGGAGACAACAAGAGCAGGACTTGAATCTTCATCGCAAAAGACTTGTTCCTCTTCATCGTTCACTTGCCGGTGCATGGAGACTTGCTCAAGAGCGTCCATTTCTCCTTCACTCATCGAGTCGTAGGTGCCATTGTCGTTGAGGATCATGGTCCGCTTGTTGGTGCACTCATAGGACTTGTGGCCTCGGCCTCCGCATGTGAAGCATTTGAAGGAACTCGTCTTGACGGTCTCATCGGTGGGGGTTGAGGATGATGAAGCTCTCGGCTTAAAGTTGCTCGTAGTAGGAGGATGACTTGGAGTTGACGAAGCTTTCTTGGAACTCGACTTGTTTACATTTCTTGTAGAAGGCTTTGTAGATGGTGTTGGAGTCGTTGAAGCTTGGGTGTTGGAGAAGCCGTATGACTTGGATGAGAACTTGGCATACTTGTAATCGTCTTGCACTTGACATTCCGCTTTGGTAGCTTGATGCACTAGCTCGATGAGGTTCGAGTATGGTTGGAAGTCGGCAGTCTTCTTGATAGGATGGTTGAGTCCATTCAAGAAAAGTGCCATTGTTTGCTCATCATCTTCTGTGACATTGGCTCGTATCATGGCAATCTCCATCTCCTTGTAGTACTCTTCAACGCTCTTGGTTCATTGCTTGAGTAGTTGGAGTTTCTTGAAGAGGTCGCGGTTGTAGTAGGTAGGCACAAAGCATGCTCTCATGACATCCTTCATTTGCGCCCAAGTAGTGATGGGTGGTTCACCTCTTGCCTCTCGACGCTCGATAACTTGTTCCCACCAAATGAGGACATGGTCTTGGAATTCAAGGGATGCCATCGCGATCTTCTTCTCTTTGTCGTAGTTGTGCAAACGGAAGATTTTGTTGACCTTCAATGCCCATGAAAGGTACTCTTCGGGATCGTTGCTTCCGTTGAACTTGGTCATGGCGAACTTGAGCTTGCCGTAGCGTTGCTCTTCATTGTGTTGGGGTCGGGGATGATGACGTCCATGTTGTTAATAATTGTACAACTCGTGTTGCTCTTGGCGTGGAGGATTGTCGACCTCATGTTGGACTTGTCGTGGAGGATTTCCGTTGTCTTCATGCTCTTGATGAACTTGATGTTCTTGGCAAGCTTGTGGAGGAGCTTGTCGATCTTGACGTTGCACGCGAGCTTGAAATCTTCGTTCTTGAATTTTGTCGTGAAGTGCTTCTTCTTGTTCACGAGCTTGTCGGCCTCGGTTAGCTACGACTCGATTTGAATCTTGGAGGGCTTGTTGCGCCTCAAGTGCTTGAGCTTCACGGAGTTGTTGTTCTTGGCATTGTGCTTCGGCATCTTGTGCAACTTGGTGTATACGGGCTCGCTCTTCCTCTTCATATTGGTGTTGTCGTTGCCGTTCTCGTGCTAGCACAAAGGCCTCCTGGGTTTGACGTTGTCGGCGCTCTTGAGAGTCGGTGTCGCATAGAGGATTGAGGCTTGCTTGACGATCATTGCACGCGGCACGGCGAAGAGTGTTCGATGTCGGTGTACTTGAGCCGGAGAGGGTGAAGTCGGAGTGTCAACTTGAGCGAGTCCTTCTTGATGAAGACGAAGTGGAAGAAGAGCAGTTGAGCAACAAAGCACGAATCTCGTCCATCCTTGCGTCATTCTCTTGCTTGTGATCATCGAGCTTGTGGTTGAAGTAGTCTCTTGTACGTTGTTCGGAGAGTCGCAAGTCGGCGGTGAGGTTGTCGATGTGTTCACTCATTGCTTGTTGCTCTTGATGCAAAGCACGTTGTGCACCAAAGAGGTGGCTCTTGGTGACGTAGGAGTTCATGTCGTCGTCATGCTCAATGAAGAGTGGGTTTGTAGAAGTACTTTGCCTATCCATCATTCCAAGACAAATATGAGTTGTAGAAAGAGAAGAACGAATACCAAATGTACCTTGACCGAAGTTGAAAGTGGATTGATGATCACTCCAATGTAGGACAAGGGAATAGCACAATTGGTACTAGTTCTTGTCAGTTTCACACCTACACAAGTAAAAGCTTACGGTGGAGCTTGGTTAGGATTGTGGCACAAAATTTGATGCAATTGTAAGTGAGCTTCAATAATGTTGGAAAAGATTCGCAAGATGCAATGTAACAAGTAGACCAAGCATATAAGGTACACAGAAACACACAGGTAAAACGATAAGTGGGGTCGTGCAACCAAGGATGAGCCAAAATGTGGAATCCACAAAAATGCTCTTGTTGCACAACACTAGAGAGACGCTAGCACGATTGCACCATAGGTGGATACAAGAACTTGTGCACAACCTACTTAGCAAAAATGCAATGACTTCTATCCCAAGTATGTTCTATGCAAGGTGTTTCTATGATGCGATCCAAGATGATCGAGTATGACAATCTTAATGTTGTATGATGCTATGGTTCTTGCTTAAAATCTCTTTGCTTATCTTTCCTCTTTGCTTAAAAGCTTGTTTGGCTCTTTGATGTTGGAGCTCTTTTCTCATGCAATGCTTCACGAACCAAGATAGCAATTGTGTATGCGATGACAACTTTGTGACACAAGAGATGATACCAATATATGCAACAATGATGTATGTATGCTATGGGAACTATGATCACTAATGTGCACAAGTCCCATTGCCGGCAATACTCAATGGCTAGTCTCGATGGGTAAGCAACGCAAAGGAGTAAGGCTATGATGGCTATCAATGTAATGGCAAGAATGATGTATCACGATACCAAGACAAGGTTACCGCTCTTTGGTTCCACGTCCGTAAGCAAGAACGGATGACGGTGATCCAATCACGAATATAAAGATGTAGTCGAGGTGGTCGTTGTTGATGACGCGTCCGTGGAGAAGATGAGCGGCGGTGATGTTGATGTCGAACCGTACCTAGATAGCCAAAACACAAAAGGATATGGGACCACAGCTCAAATTCTCAAAGCTCGAAGTGGCAACACGTGTCGGAGTGCGAAATGGGTAAGCAATGGTGGTGGTATGCGGAAGTGGTGATGGTGTATAGGTGGTAGGAGTGCGTATGCGGAAATGTGGGGCGGTGGTGGTGCAAAACTGAAAAAAAAATTAGTTTCGTCAGGGTTCGTCGGACGTTCAGGCTGGCCCGATCGTCCGGTCGTCGGACCTCCAGTAGGGGTCGGACGTCCGGTGCCGGGGCGAAATTTGGGCACGGGATGAACAGCTAGGGTTCGTGGTGGGGATGTGGAAATTCGTCGAATCCGGAGGATTTTGTGGATGGAAAGGGTGGAGACAAGGGGGAAAAGCTAGATCCACTCAAAACAAAGCAAATCCACAGATCAAATCCAACAAAATTTCAACACACAAACAAATCACAAAAAAATTGGGGGCTATTTTTCTGGGGAATTTTTGAATTTGGGACAAAACAACAAAACTAGGCTAGCAACACAACGGGGAGGCTCCGAAATCATGATCAACGTGTCTCATGATACCAAGATGATGTAGGGTGGAACCCTAATCGGCCGACCTTTCATGAAAGGAGCGGATCCCGCGAAGAACACGAGGAACACGAGGAGGGAAATGAGGGAAAACACACAAGGGGAAACACAAGAGGAATACTCAAACTAACAAGAACAAGTCACACATGTGCGATCCTCGAGTACAAAAGGAAAGATACACGATCCATGGACAACTAAGGACGATACAAGGGTAGCCGGTCTTCTCCGTGAGGAGGTCTTGAGTTCTTCCCTAAAAGGGGTCTTGAATCCGCTTGGGGGATCTTCTCCGGTGGAGGCTCGAATCTCTAAGGAGAAGGTATCCAAGTGGATGAGCAAAGCTCTCACACAAAATATGAGCTAATCCTTTGCTAACCCTAAAAAGGAGGAGGGAGAGGTCTATATATAGTCTTAGTGTAAAAGGGGATGAAAAAGGGGGTACATGGGCTGCTACCCAACACATGGCAGTGCACAGGCGCCGGTCATCCGAGGCTCGCGAGGGTCCGGATGTCCGGTGCCTGTCGGATGTCCGTAGATTCGGCTCGGGTGGACTTCGGTCGGACGTCCGGTCGGGGTCGGACGTCCGGAGCCTGGAGGTCGTCGGTCGTCCATAGTTTTGGCTCGGGTATGGAAGTGTCGGTCGTCCAGAGAGGGCCGGACGTCCGGAGCCTGGAGGTCGTCGGACGTCCGGGGTTCGTCGGTCGTCCGGAGCCTGGGGACTTCGAGCAGTTCTTCTTCTTGTCCCGTGAACTTGGCGTCCTCACCGTCTTGTCCGTTGAATGTAGTTGGTCCGTGGCCTTCCTCCAATCACCTGATCACACATAGGGTTTCCACTTGAAGTAGTAGCCAATTCTCATGCATGGTAAGTGGTAGTTCGGAGAGGAGTGAGTTCACCTTAGTTTCGAGAGCTCTTGCACATGCTCGTGTCATTGGTCCGCTAGTCACTTGGTGAGACGATGGTAGGTCCATGGGGAAGACCTTGGGATGCTCCGCATCAGTCCCTGCTCATTATTGCATAATGACCCGGCACTTGGGGGCTACATATGTGGAATATTCAGTTTTGACTAGTGATTGGGATGAACAACCTGGATTTCATCAGGGTTGCAATATTTATATTGAAGCAAGTCTTAAGCTATTATTACGCTCCCTTCTTAAGACTTGGGGGCTACAAGTGATATGCATATAAGGAAGTTCTACATCTTCAAGTTGGTTGAAAATCAGATGAGTATTTACAATCCTTATGAATCATTCTTCACAATGTTTTTCTGTGAGAAACCAATGACAGCAAACTGATTATGAAACTGGCCTATTGACCCGGACTTTCTAGAAGAAGGAAATGACAAGGACTTCAGGATGATCAGGTGCCGGCTTACAAGAATTTTTAACCCAGAGCACAACCTGTCAAATTTGTTCTTGTGTTTATTTTGCAGGATCAGTTTAACATGGATAAATCCAAATTAAACTTGGGGATAATGTCGGGGATATACCCCGCGGTATGACCTAGCCGGAAATATGACCCCGGCCGGACTTGGCGGCTCACCAGAGACCCAGCTTATACTTGGCGACTCGTTGGAGACCCGCTGAACCTCCACAACCCATTAGTAACCCGGCGGGCGGATCAGGCGATTGACAAGAACCAACGGCCTGGAAGGCGGCTTGTGGGGAGGTCGGCTTATGTTATGGTGGGCCGGCTTAAGAGAAAAGGCATAAGGAGTTTTCCCTTAAAGGGGCAAGGCTAGGATTCGCTTGTTATAGAATAGTCCTAGTCCTACTAGGACTCCACATGTAACTCGCCCCTTCAACTTATATAAAGAGGGGCAGGGCTCCCCAAGAGGGACAAGTTGGACAAGTTAGGTTTAGACAGACAAGTCAATAGCTCTCGAGATGAGCACCCTTGTAATCATGATCATCATCATCGATACCAATGAAGCAGGATGTAGGATTTTACCTCCACCGTGAGGGGCCGAACCTGGGTAAAAACCTCGCGTCTCTCGTCCCGCTCAACCCCTCTCAAGCTACCACATAGATGCGTTGGCCTCACAACTAAGTCCTTCTCATGAGGACATCTGCCGTGACAAATCCAGGACAATATCCACGGAATTTGGAGGACAATAAATATGTTGTATATACTTTCCTAAAAACCCCGATGGGGAAAACAGAAAGTATGACATATGATCTCATGTTGATATTACCTCATTAAAAACCTTTATGAGAACCTGTAAAGTAAACTCATGAAAGATAAAAAGAGTATAATATGATGCTTTGAACAGGAACAATTCAGGAAGATACTCCCCCTGATTCTTGCATATTCCGAAGTCGTCATATACCAATTCCATGAACACATTTTTGGAACACAGAAGTTGGTGGAGACCTAGTGAACAAATCAGTCGCATGATTTGACTTGCAAGATATGCAATATAGTGATATTGCTTATTATATAACCTATTTGCATCCGGGCTACACAAGATACATTATCGTTAAGATAATGGTTGGTGGATGTAGCCATGAGGTCTATTTGGAAGACTCGTCATGAGAGGGCTACCACACCTAGTAGGAACACTAATCATGTCTAGGATCTGACATAGTGGGGATCTGATTGATGTATCCAATGATATCGGTGTTCACATTTCTATGAAACTGAAAAACCAGGAAAAGATGTTTGATGCCTTGGAGATATCAAAAGTGTTTCTTGAGTACCAACCAATTGTGTTTGGTGGATCCAATGGCATTATGGAACGTTGAGTCCCAATATCTCATTTCCATCATCTCTTGGTCTAAATAGATCTTTCTCTATGTCTAGAGAATGAACTACCATGAGAGTTATGGATGGATAACATTTGTCCGCAATGAATTTCTCCAATATATTATGGATATAGACAACATAGTATACCATAATGTATAAATGAAGGTGCTCAATTTGTAGTAACGAGCGGTATTTTGGTTTACCCAAATCCTTCATTTTAAACTCCGTCATTTAGATGATTACATGTGTCATCATTGCAGACACACAAACATGGATAATCATCGTTGTGGGAGTAATCCTTGTGTATAACGATCTCACTACGGCAGTTGTACCATATGTACCGACAACAATAAGTCATATGGTGACTTACTGATTTTACACAATGTATGTTGCATTTTGTATTTTGATTCTGAATTGTGAATCCATCGGGAATCAACCATATATGTCTAAATCTAGTGATCCACATGGATATGTAATCACTACATCTATCAACTGCAGAGATAGATGATTTTGAATTGTCAATGATATAAGTTATCGGAATGAGATTCCACCTTTGGAGAATAGATGGGTATCTGCGTGAACCCTTGTGCTACAATACTTGCTCTTTGTTTCACCACCTCGTTGTTCTCAATTTTTTTCCAGAAGAAAACTGGTGTAGGTATTGCTTATGAATACCTTCCCATTATTGAGCAAGATCATTTCTACCTAGATTATACCCTTTGCCTGAGTTCAGTCCGAGTGTTGTTCACACTTTGCCATGTCCATGGTCTTTGGATCTGAATCATTTGAATGGTTTTTGCAATCTAGTTGAGAAATGTATGTCGACGGTTTTAGACTTCTGGTTATATGATTCTCCAGAATCTACATATCAATATATAGTTGATGGAAATATCGTTACCCATGGTGACTGCTCGCGATTTCCCAATGCGATTGAGTCGGGTATTCCGATGTCCCGGTCATTGTGTGCACTATGACCTAGGTTGGTGGAGGTTTCCCGTCCACTGGGTGTATACTACCCATTAGGTGTCTGTCAATGTGAAGTTGACTTGCATTTACCGATTCACTGGCCTTGATATCCTTGCTTGCGAGAAGCTGAATCCTGATGTACTTCTGCCATATATCTCCCCCTATTGCTTTGAACGGGGACTAGAGTGGATTTTGCCGGTACCTCCACTCTTTCAGGCATACTTTTGCACGTTTGTAGCATTGTGTGACACCTTTATAGTCAATAAATGAATCTGGCAGGTTATTTGCAATGTGTTGCAAATCTTCTGAATGCATGGTTCAGATCTTTGAGTACGTGGATTTGAGGCAGAAATGTGTTGAACATTCCACTAATTTCATGGCATTCATTTTGGTACTTGAAATCTCCCCCTAATGCCTGGAAATATTCCTCATGAATCAACATACTGGCCTTGAATAACTCCCCATTAGATGATATAAACCGAACCTCGATGGCGAGATCCGATCCGTTGTTGCGGCCCGACCTTTCACGACACTCCACCTTCAGTAGTAGTAACCTCTCGCCCGCGCACACGATGTACAAAAAATAGAGGGTTTGAACCTTGCGGCTCAGCACGAGAAAACCAATCTTGATGACGGTACTCACGCGCAAAACAATTTCCTCGCAGAGAAATCGCAACACAGAGGTTTTCTAAAGCTTCCTCCAAAACTTAGGGATTTTTAGACAGCTTCCCCCAAAACTCGATACGGGCATTACCCTAAAAACAC
Source organism: Triticum aestivum (assembly GCF_018294505.1). Taxonomy (NCBI): domain Eukaryota; kingdom Viridiplantae; phylum Streptophyta; class Magnoliopsida; order Poales; family Poaceae; genus Triticum; species Triticum aestivum. Next base: position 201,419,555 of record NC_057803.1, on the reverse strand, counting down.
ATCGTGTCTATTTCATCCAAAAATAACCTCCTTACATGTGACGCACCTTGGCTTTATATATCAGCCGACACCTAACAAAGTTGGAAACCAAATATATTTCTATCCTAGACTTGCACGGCAACGCAAAATATTAAATAAACTTTAAACTTACTTGGACTCTACCGTCCGGATGACTTGCATGCAAGCATGCAATCTTTTACAAGCCAATTTAAACAACATAACGTGAACTAATATGGACTGATGCGCCATACATCATCAAGTGCATCTCTATCCGCAGGTGGGCCCCATCCGACTTCTTTTAAGGTAAGCTGATCACGTATTAACAATCCATTCCATACACGCTCTTTCCATGGTAAGAAGAGGAATATAAAATAATATATATATTTGATCCTCACGTTGCAACTGATCTTGGTTAGCAAACACACAAGATCCATCATGGACTCCTTGATGCCTCCTTGTAAACGTGGCTCACCAAAATAGTTGGAATATTCTTTTCCTTGTTTTTCTTCTAATGCATGAAAGTCTAATGCACAAGAAATTATCATCTCAACCTGAACACGCTTCTCATCTTTCCAAATGCACATGGCCTGTAACGATTCAGCGTGCATGCATGTATCTTTTATGAGCGGTTGCTCGTCTTCGTAACTTAGCGGCGAGCACTTTGACATATATGCAGTGTACTTTTGGACACAACCGGCTTCTGGCGAAACATCGACGAACTTAGTGTCTATACTACAACAGGTCGCATCATCCTCTCCCCCTTTAGTGGAAACCGTCCTCGGTTTCGACTCGATCTCTGCAGCAACTTTTTCATGGGCGGATTGATTGGTGACCACAGAATATTCAGTAGATTCACTTATATTTTTTTTAGCATCTTCCTCTTGTTTCACCTTCTTTTGATGTTCTTTCCTCCAAACAATAAAACGATCCTGACCCATGGGCACGAGGTCGTACTTCTTATCCTTCTTGACGGTATATCTGTTTGTTTTGCGATCATACACAACATTATGCTCATTGTACCATGGCTCGCCCAATAACAAGTGACACGAAATCATCGGTGCCGGAATCACGTCGCACAAAACCTCACAAAAATAATTTTCCACCAAAAACAGTACCTTGGTTTGGTGCGTGATAGTGAGCTCTTCCTGACCCCAACGAAACAAGTATGGTTGTGGATGTGGTACCATTGGTAGATTCAGCTTTTCAACCATCTCGATGCTTGCAGCGTTGACCACATTCATGTGATCGATCGTCATGGCACATGATCTCTCCTTCACCACCACACGGGTGTGAAAAAGCCCGAACCAACGTCCTTCCTCCTCCAACTGAAATCCATAGCTTAGCTTACTGAATGATGATGCACTCGTCATCTTCCCCATAGTGTCGTGAACAACCTGATGCTTTGAATACCACCTGATATAAACCGAACCTCGATGGCGAGATCCGATCCGTTGTTGCGGCCTGACCTTTCACGACACTCCACCTTCAGTAGTAGTAACCTCTCGCCCGCGCACGCGATGTACACAAAATAGAGGGTTTGAACCTTGCGGCTCTGCACGAGAAAACCAATCTTGATGACGATACTCACGCGCAAAACAATTTCCTCGCAGAGAAATCGCAACACAGAGGTTTTCTAAAGCTTCCTCCAAAACTTAGGGATTTTTAGACAGCTTCCCCCAAAACTCGATACGGGTATTACCCTAAAAACACATCGTGTCTATTTCATCCAAAAATAACCTCCTTACATGTGACGCACCTTGGCTTTATATATCAGCCGACACCTAACAAAGTTGGAAACCAAATATATTTCTATCCTAGACTTGCGCGACAACACAAAATATTAAATAAATTTTAAACTGACTTGGACTCTACCGTCCGGATGACTTGCATGCAAGCATGCAATCTTTTACAAGCCAATTTAAACAACATAACGTGAACTAATATGGACTGATGCGCCATACATCATCAAGTGCATCTCTATCCGCAGGTGGGCCCCATCCGACTTCTTTTAAGGTAAGCTGATCACGTATTAACAATCCATTCCATACACGCTCTTTCCATGGTAAGAAGAGGAATATAAAATAATATATATATTTGATCCTCACGTTGCAACTGATCTTGGTTAGCAAACACACAAGATCCATCATGGACTCCTTGATGCCTCCTTGTAAACGTGGCTCACCAAAATAGTTGGAATATTCTTTTCCTTGTTTTTCTTCTAATGCATGAAAGTCTAATGCACAAGAAATTATCATCTCAACCTGAACACGCTTCTCATCTTTCGAAATGCACATGGCCTGTAACGATTCAGCGTGCATGCATGTATCTTTTATGAGCGGTTGCTCGTCTTCGTAACTTAGCGGCGAGCACTTTGACATATATGCAGTGTACTTTTGGACACAACCGGCTTCTGGCGAAACATCGACGAACTTAGTGTTTATACTACAACAGGTCGCATCATTAGAGGGGCTCGAGGTATTGACGGAAATACAGTTATTCCTCACATAGATCCCAACTATATGTTGAGGGGCCAATGATGTATGCCGGGTGGTGATATCGGTATGCAACCGAATTACCGCAGATAGGAAATACTTGGTAGATATCCATATATCAAAGATAGAGGGAATAATATTATGCAGTTCTATCATGAGCATGTAAAACTGCATGACTCCAACGTAAAGTTGGTAAATTGCAATTCTAAAGTGAAGATAATGCAATGAGCTTAATTCTTTGGATATAGGATTCTACCAAACCATTTTGAGCCTAGACATTAGGATAAATTGCTAAACTTCAATCTGAGGGCCATAGAGAAGGCACTCAAGGAAAATTCTGCAATGTTATCCATTTGATTTTCTTGAAATCGATGTCAGGATAATGAGCCAATGGTTTCATGTGGAAAAACACACACTTGGGACCATCATATAGATGTGTCTTTTAGAACTAGGGAACACCTGAATAGTCTAGTCAATGGATGGGAAGAGCCACTTACCTTAACTTGATGCATTTAAGGAGTCTGAGTGGTTTTGCGTAGACTTTAAGGTGCGCAAGCCTTAAAATTAGCTTCCCTGCATCACATGTAGTGCACACAAAATCCAAATATTGTTGGAATTTAGCATCATAATAATCACAAACCAACGGAATTTCTGATAGTTTTGGTTTCAACCCAATGTCTGGATGACCAAGGCGAGTATGCCAAGTTTGTCATGTACAAGACACTCTAGAAAACTATCTCGTACGCAACATGTGCTATGGGTTGTGTCGTATGTGTAGTACAATCCAAATGATACATAGAGAATGTTCTTGTCATATCCGTTGCATATGGTAAAGAGAAGTTATTTCTCTTTGTTGTCATCGTAAGTTTCGTTAGAGAAACTATTTTGACGGACACCACTATAGTTTAGTAGGCTACAAGTTAAACCGGGAAGAAATAAAGCATCCTTAAGTTACTCGAGTGCCTATAGGGATAGTAAATATGACTTGAGTTGAGCCACACAAATACCTCATCGCGTATTGCATTTTAAAATATCTCCTTTTCTCCCAAAGAGAGTGGAAACATTTTACTTCCCTTAGTATAGAGTTCTGGTGCATATGTCCACAAGGCACAAATCATCTTTCATCAGATCGACCCCCGTAGAAATCTATATATAGACATGATGATTCTCAATATGAAAATCACTCACATATATAGAATACATACAAATGTGTTTGTACCAAAGTGCTGATACAATATATTGTGATATACAATATATGATGACAACAATACTTATGTTCTTATTAGAACATCTTAAATGGACATAAATTATGTTGACCACTCAGGAGATTGAGAGACTAGACGAAGTCTTCAAACATGTTAGTTGAGTCATATTCAACTATCATATTCTCCATGCCCATAGGGTCCTGTCACTGCTGGTGATGTCGGGTTGAAGGTTGAAGTGAGCTTCAAACCTTTGCCCTCGAGGTCTCTTGTGTCCTAGGAATTGCTGATACAGAATAACCAGATGCAGAGATCTAAATCGATGTAATGCCTTATGATGTATAAGCCAATATATTTTTTGTTAGCGGTGTGATTCCGACCAGAGCTTAATCATGTGGTCTTGGATTGCACACACTATTCCACGAGACACAAGAGTGATCATGATGTCCATGCCCAGGTAGGGTAGTGGTGGCGACTGAGGGCGAATGCATCAAATTCTCTAGCCATCGGTTACCAGAGATAATCAATTTATGTTTAGTAAATTAAAGACCATCGTGGTAATGTTGCAAAATTAATGGATATTTCAGGAAGTTATCTTGAAACCATTAATGTGAATCTTAAATTGTTAAGCATGACACCTTGAAGATAATCTTCAAAATGAAGTAGATCTCGCAACACTAGGAAGTATAATCTGATGAAATCAGTAAATACTCACTCGTAATGCCTTATGTCATGACTTAGAAAAATGTGTGGGAGAGCACTTTGTAAAGCAATCATAATGTCAAAACGACAAAATGTAGGCTTTATCAGTAGCCATTGATAATCTGTGTAGGCAGTAGATCCATATGACTACATTGTGATCTCAATCACCAATTTGAAGAAATCACCTTGAATTTTGCATCCGTATTTGCAAGAAATTGGAAATCTCAATTGCAACTAAACGTATTTATCTTGACATGTGGGAACATGGAAATAGATACATCATGGAAATATTCCGAAATACCTTGTACTCAACGGAGAAATAGTACCGAAGAGGTACTGAATTTATCTTTGCAAGCGATAAAAAATCTCAATTACAAATAATAGATGTAATGAATCTCAACATGTAGAATAACATGGAAATATATTACGTCATAGTTTACTCTAGAATACAAGGTACTCTATAGATATACACTACAAACGTAATGAATAATAACGATGTTGCAAACTTGATCCTCAAGTCAAAAACTTGAATTTTGTAGATCTCAAACTAAATGAGATCATGTATCAAATTGCAAGATAATTCAGTGGAGTCAATTAATATTTCGCGAGATAAAATAGATCTCAACCGCAATGAGATTATTTTGCGAGAAAAAAATTCTCAATCGCAAATGTTGTGCGAGAAGACTTAATCTCAATCTCAAAACAATGTCACTATACTAATAGGACATGTTATAGGAATTGCTAAAAAGCAAACACATTGAACATGCCACATATAATAATCACATATTTTCTGGAATGTAAAATTCAACAGAAAATACAGTAATTAACAGGGTCTAAAACTGCATAAACATAGTTTTTTTTTTTGAGAAACCTGCATAAACATAGTAATTAATACCACTGTTAATAAATAACAAAATCCAGCCCAGGCAGCCATTCGGCCCACAGCCACGCGGAGGGGGAAGGGGCAGCCAGAGGTAACGCCAGGCGCCTGGGTCTGGGCCTCCATGGCCTTTGGCCGGCCCGCAGCCTCCCGCACCGCCTAAGAAGAGGCGAGGGGTGGGGCGGTTACGGATAAGGGTTCGCCCCGACCCGCACCATCGCTCGATCCCCCACCACCTGCGCTCATGGGGAGCAGAAGACCCAGTCGCCGGTTGTTGGAGCGAGCGCCGGCGCCTCCCCTCGCATTCCGGTGGTCAGCGGCGCGACACCGACGAGGCCTCTTTGTCCAAGGAAGAAGAGACGACGACGGGGCATGACGAGCAGCGCCGAGGCCAAGGCTTGCCGGAGCCCATGAGCCGGCGCGGCGGCCGGACGGCGGTCGATGGCGGCCACGGCGCGCCCGAAGAGGCGGCCAAAGTGCTGCTCCGCGCGGCTGCTCAAGCCCGCGGTTGCCTCCAGCGGCGGCGGGGCCTTGACGAGCTCCGAGGGGCAGGGCGTTGATGAGGCCGAGGTGCGCCGGAGCCCACGCTCCAGATCGACGGCCTGGGCGGCGATCGATGGCCGCGACGGCGCGCCCGGAGAGGCGCCCGAAGCACTGTTGCTCGAGCCCGCTACCATCCCCGGCTGTGGCGAGGCGATGGTCACGGCGGCCTCCGTCCCCGTACCGAAATGGACGACACCAGAAGTGCAGGCGTCGGAGATGGCAGGTGCGTGATGAGGTTGTTGTCGGACACCTCGCCGTTCAGGCTGCAGGCGCCGCGGGTCGTCGTCGTTGTGGTCGGCGAGTGCATTAAGGCTGCGCCACCGTAAGATGCCAGGGACTCCGCGTCGCATGACAGCCGTTGTCCTTCCTTGTCCGCCGCTGGGACGTTGAGGACGCAGACGCAGTGTGCTGTGCGCCGGCTATTCCAGACGTCTGGGTAGGGCCGCTGTTGGAGATGTATGCAACGACGCTCTCCCACTGCTGCGTGCATGCCCAGGTATGCCAGAGTACTAATTTCTGATGCGATTGAAGCTTACAGAATTTAAAAACGGAAAGTAGCACCTTATTCATGTAGCAATTAGATTAAGACTTTTGTATGAGCATGATTGCTTGATCTTGTTTCTTGATCTTCTTTCACTCTAATTTCTCTCTTCCTCGAGGCTAAATCTGTGGAATCGAAGATCGCAGGAGATCTGGACCGCTGGACTTGTTGTCTCTGCTTGAGGCGGTCGCGTGCCCACTTGGTGCCCTATCGCTGTCGACTCTGCCTGAGGCCGCCGTGGGGAGGTCTCTATGCTGTGTAACCGCCATCTCAGGCATGGCCTATTTCTCTCAACAGAGCGCAATAACGTGTGATAAATAGAATTGTATCGAGAGAGATAAAGGAACAAATGATTCAAACCACCCTTTATTGATGATGAATGAGCACTTGTATACAATGGGAACAGTTGCCTCCGAGGGACAGGACGATGGTCCGTAGAGATGCCATTCCAGGAACCGCCATGACGGTCGCTGGAAGTGTGCAACCGCACATGTAGAAAGGAGCGGGGATTATCCCGTAATACCCACAAGAGTTATTTAGTTTTAACAAAGAGAATACGTAGAAAAAGGTAAGAAAAATATGATGTGATTGAGAAAAATATGATGTGATTGATATTATGTGCGAATCAACTTGTGGTTGGGTTGGTTAGGTGAACAGTGGTATACTTAACCCATCAGGATTCAAATTCTAGTGCTCGCATTATTCTTGGATTTATTTCAGGATTTCCGGCGATGCGCTTTCAGTGGGAGGAGACATCCTGTCGACGACAAGGTGTCTACGGTGACTTCGTAAATCTCAAAATGATATGCTGGCTCAGTGTCTCGAAGATGCTCATAAGGGTAGGGTGTGCGTGTGTGCGTTTATAGGGGTGAGTGTATGCGCGTATATATAAGCGCTTGTGTCTGTACTGATACTTAAAAAAAGATTGATATTATGTACGTATAACGAATTGATTTTGGGATTTCTTTCCCCGAGAAATGAGGTGGAGGGTCGGTTTGGAAAAAACAACGAAATTGCTATTTTTTATCCGGATGAAAAAAATTCACGGTTATTCATTTTTCTGTCCGTCTATTTCCTGCATCAAGATTCGCGTTCATTCTAGCCTCACGGGTGTTTTTTTGTTACCGGGCCCGCAACTACGCCCCTGAAGACCCGTTAATCCCGAACAGGTCCGTGTACTAGCGGGTTTTTTTTTTCTTTGAATTTCCTATTATCTCATGCGGTGACTTTGTCTGTTTCCCTTCCCCATTTTGAACGGCGAGATCTTGGAGGCGGGTGACTTTGTCTGTTTCCCTTTCCCATTTTGAACGGCGAGATCTTGGAGGCAGAGAGGAGAGGGCCATGGCGATTTGAGTGGTTAGCTCTGCCGCTGATCTCCGAAGAGCGAGCCTGTGGTTGGCGTCCTTCCCCTACCCCTGTTGCTTCTCCTGCAAGCGCGTCGAGGAAGAGGGGAAGTCGACACATGGTGATTTCGCGGCGGTATCTCATCTGCTACTGTTAATTTCGCGCTGCTGCTCCTATTGCTGTGGTGTTCTCCGAGCCCTGTGTCTCCCTTCTTCCCCCAACGAGGTTTGTTTTGCCAATATCCTCCCCCCTGTCTTCATTTCGATGCAATTTCTATAGGATTTTGCTAGATCTGGCGTAGTGACGTTTTTGTTCCCATGTGCGGTGGTGGATCCAGCGCTTTTTAGGTTGTTTTGTGGTGGTTCCTAGATTTTTCGGTTGTTGATGGAGAGGGAGCAACATCTCAGTAGATGTAGATGCAGCAACGCCTGGTCCATGTAGTTGTAGGGGTCAATTTCCGCCCATGTCTACGTTTAATTTTCTGCTCCCCTAATGTGGTTGCAGTTGTTCAGTGCCCCTATATGTGCACAGCCCATAGATACGTGGATGTAACTGATTTGAATGAGCTCCTAGATGTTTTGAACTGTATGTGTGTATGACGCCAGTTGTTTCTGTTAGTGTGTTGTACTGTTAATTTTGAGCAATTTTAGAGTGATTGAGACTGAATTTTTACCAGTTAAGCGTCAGTAATGTGTAAGTTTCAGTGATTTTTCGAGTGCTTTTGTATCTTCTTTTGTAAATTCGGTTATGTGTAAGTTGGTTTACAGTGTAATCCCTAGTGTTTTTTGACTGTATTTAAATGATTTTTACAGTGTAATTCGTTAGTAGATTTACAATGTAATTCTTAGTGCATTTTGGAATGCATCTTCGGTTGATTCCTAGTGTATTTTTACAGCATAAATCCCAGTGTAGTCACACTGTAATTCTTTTGTGGTTTTACTGTGTAAATCTTAGTGCCATGGCAATGTGTTTTCCTTATCTTATTAGTGGTTTTATTGGTGAGTCTCGCTCGCCTTTGTGGCTCTGAAATAAGTTGGTGACTGATATGAGCCTGTGTCTACATGCTCGGACCTTTGCCAATGGGTGTTTGAAGTGTGGTTTGCATCTACCTGGCCGCCTTTTTGCATTTTTGTGTGGATTGATGTGTGTTTGCAATGATTTTTTGAAACACTAGTAATACTTAATAAGCAGTTTTTTTATCTATGTGGCTGCAGCGTAAATGTGATCCTCTCTCATCTTAAGAAGCAGCCTTTGTCTCTGGTTTTTTGTAATATCTTTTAGTGTAACACTCAAAGTATTTTTAGTGGGTTTTTTACACTGTCATTATCTTGTTTTGATACAGTGTAATTCTCAAAGTATTTTACACTGTAATTATCTTTGTTTTACAGTGTAATTCTCAAAGAATTTGCACTGTATCTTATTGGATTTTACAGTGTAATTCTCAAAGTATTTTCATTGTAATATCTTTTGGTGTTTCTCTCACAGTATTTGTAGTGGATTTTTCACACTGTAATTATCTTGTTTTTATACAGTGTAATTCTCAAAGTATTTACACTGTAATTTGTTAGTGCAACTCTCAAATGATTTTACACTGTAATCATCTGTTTGATGTAGTGTAATTATCTTGTTTTGATACAGTGTAAATCTTAAAGTATTTACACTGTAATATCTTACTGTATTTTACAGTGTAATTCTCAAAGGATTTACACTGTAACTCTCTTAGTAGATTTATAGTGTAATTCTCAAAGTATTTTCACTGTAATATCTTTTAGTATTTTTCGCACTGTAGTTATCTTGTTTTGATACAGCGAAATTCTCAAAGTATTTACACCGTAATTTTTTAGTCTAACTCTCAAATGATTTTACACTGTAATCGTCTTGTTTGATGCAGTGTAATTATCTTGTTTTGCTACAGTGTAAATCTCAAAGTATTTGCACTGTAATATCTTATTGAATTTTACAGTGTAATTCTCAAAGGATTTACACTGTAATTCTCGTAGTGGATTTACAGTGTAATTCTAAAAGTATTTTCACTGTAATATCTTTTAGTGTTTCTCTCACGGTATTTGTAGTGGATTTTTTGCATTGTAATTATCTTGTTTGATTACAGTGTAATTCTCATAGTATTTACACTATAAATTTTCACACTGTAATTACAGTGTGATTCTCATAGTGTTTACACTGTAATTTTTTAGTGTAACTCTCAAATGATTTTACACTGTAATTGTCTTGTTTGATCTAGTATAATTATCTTGTTTTGATAGTGTAAATCTCAAATTATTTACACTGTAATATCTTAGTGGATTTACAGTGTAATTCTCATTTTTGGATTTACACTTTTTTTTTGCATTTTTACTGTGTAACTATCATTGGATTTACACTCTAACTATTTACTGTCTTTGTTAGTGGGTTTTACACCGTAATTCTTAGTGGTTTTACTTGTAAATCTGAGAACCATTTGTACTAGAATCCATTTGCTTTGCTCTAATGATTTAGTCTTATTTTCTTCATTGTAACAAGCACTTTAATTCTACCAATAGTACTTTATTTTCTTTCTAACATGAAAATGATTAACTTCGAAGAGTTTCATGTGTTGTACCCAGCTGTCCCTAAGCAAGATAATCGGTATTTAAGTTTTTCTGCCTTTTCATGTTCTTGTTTAATTTTTATACAGATTTGTATGAAAGCTTTATTTTTCTTATTTGTGTTCTTTTTATCTTTTCAGCCATGAATGTGGTGTCTTCACATTTAAGTATATGGAGATATTCACACCAAGAACTCAGATGGCAAACTTTTTCTCCAGTGCAGACATTCCAAATCTTAGGATCAGATATGCGAATGACATGTTTTGCAGCCCCATGAACAGTTGTGACAAGTCTTTCGTAACTGGTTTCTATCGTGATGTATGTTCTTTACTTGTCATTTGTTACATTTTCTTATTCTCCTTTTTAGCCTCTTGTTTCTTTTACTAACATTCTGGGTCTCTTTGAATATTTGTGTGTAGGGAGAAGCAATGCCGGGTGAGGTTAAACATGTGTGCGTTCCTAGCACAAATGGTGGCTGAGTTCTTTTTTTAGTAGCATGTAATCTGAACAAAGTAGCATGCAATCTGAGCATATCAGTATTTTTGATTTAGTAGTGGTCTGTATGTTTTTTCATTTTGATTGTAGTGTCATGTCTTTATGCCTGTAACTCTGCAGTACGTATTTTGAGCAGATTTTTGATTCTATATCAAGGGTCCATTTTTTGTTAATGATCATTTGTTCCTTGTATCTCAATTTATCCCTTCTTCACCTTTTTGTTACTGCTGCTTTTTTGACTGACTTTGGTAAAGTTTGGGAGTGTCATTTTAGTGGATTTACAGTGTCATTTTAGTGGATTTTACAGTGTCTTTTTCATTGCATCTTACATTGTAATTCTTAGTGGGGCTTTGTAGAAATTAGTATCTATTTAGTGATTTTACACTCATTTTCTAGGTCGTAATATGATTTTAATTTTACCTCTTCTTTGTCAATGTATTTTTGTAGGCGACCTCATCCTGGTCCTTTAACCTCCTCCCTTTGTTTTGCTTTTTAGCTGCCTTTTTCTATTTGTTCTGGGCTGGAAAAGTGGGCATGTGGACCCGTTAGTCTATTTAAAAGTTGGGGCAGAAAAGAAAATAGAAAAGGACAAACAGGGGACACGCGACAGTTGGCATCCTGTGGTTGGATGGAAAATATGGATGAGAGCTAATTGTATTTCATCCGGATGTAGAATAGACAGTCCCAAAAATAATACTACCATTTGATTCGCTACCGGCAAGCCAAACCCCGCGGACGCTATCAAACCGTTGTTACTTCAACTTCTTCGTTTTCTTACTACTTAATAGTTATAGTTCCATTTTATCGGTTACAAAGAATACAAGGGGGTTTATTTAACGGAAACACTAACACCCACATGTGTGGCACTTCTCCAACTCGCCCACACGTGTTTATCGCCGTCGATTAGTTTTTGCACGAATCTTGACACGAGATGGCAGATTTCATGTGCCGTGTAGGACAAAGCCTATGTGTGGTGTGTAGTTGGTTTACCCGCACACCGTTTCTTCCTCGGACAACAGCGGTTTGCGAGTCGGGGCGTGCAGTGGAACTGTCGTCGCGCCCGCACGCCACGCACGACTTCGGTTGGCGTCTCCCTCGACTCGCCATCCCCCCCTCGCCGTGGTTCATTACTCCCACACACATTCATTTCTCCCCAACCCACCATCCATAGTGGTTCCAGTCGATTGGAGAAGACGAGAGGACGAGGCGGCGGCGGCGGAAGAGTCGACGGCATTCGCGACCGTTGCTGGGGTTCACCGGGCCGAAGCGTCGTCGTTGGAGCAGCCGTGGTGAGAAGGTAAGGCTCCCTCCATGGTCACATTCCTCCCTACGAATTCTTCCCCCTCCCTCCGTGTTCACTTTCCCCTCGAGTTTTCTCGAGATTTCGGTGCATTCGCAGCGCTCTGGTGTCCCTGTCGGCGGTGGAGTCGTGTGTTTGCCATTTAGGGCGGCATTGCACAGTTTCGTCGTCGTTGCAGTGGCAATCATGCCGGTGAGGCTCGCCTGGTCGGCAACCACATCTATATTTGCCTGTGCTTGCGCGAGCGATTTTCTAGCTATTAGTTCTGGTTTGCCTCGAACGATATGGGCATCAATCCGTGTTTTTAGGGCGTTTTTTGTTGTTGAATTCAGGGTATGATTGTCGTGAATGAACCCTAGATCTAGTTAGGTGCATTTCAAAATGTAGGACAATGACAGTCATGGCAATTTCGACAACTATCATCACTGATGGCAACTAATTTTCTGAATCAACTATGTCAGTTGCCATGTTATCTATAGGATAATGTCAGTTTATGATATCCAAGTCAGGGAGTAATTTTTGTGTATGATTTCTATACCTAGGTAGTTGCATATTTAAGTGTGTGATAATGGCAGTCATGGCAATTTTCATTGCATTTGTTTGCCTACAAATATCCTCTAAGTGGCAACTAATTTTGTGAATCACCTTTGCCAGTTGCCATGTCATATGCAGAGTAATGGCAATTTGACTATACAATACACTCAACTACGTTTGCCATGCTGATTTGTGATATCTAAACATATTTGATTGCATTACATGGCAACTCAGTTTTTAATGAGGCCAGGGTGTGAGTTGCCACATTATATGTTGTACATGGCAACTCATTTGATTATTTTTCTGCCTTTTTGTGCATGTTCAGCACATGGCAATTACTGCCCTTTCAGATGCTTAAACTTTGGGGTAACCATGGTAGTTTTCATTTTTGTTCATCGATGATATCCAGTGAATCGTTACTTCATTCATTTCTTTCTGTATCCGTCGGCTGTGTTTTCATTCTCCCTAACGTGTTTTTGTTCTTACCGTAGCACAATGGCTCGCAGTAACCATCAAGATGATGATAATGACTTCATGGAGTTACCACCACAGAATTGTGCGACCGGTCGGACAAAAGATGGCGATGAGGTCACTCTCCCCCTATGCTTTAATTTGACATTTCGGCTTTGTTCTTCTGTTAGAACTAAATTTTCACTACATTGAACATGGCAACAAATGATCCTTTTTGTGTTATGCAGAAGAAGAAACGTCAGTGCAGCAGGGCTTCGCAAGAACGCCTAACTATATTGACCGAGGGATTTACTGATGAGCAGAAGGAGCTGCCGGTGAGATGGGGATGCAGACTCTGATGGATGTTCGGTGCAAGAATCTAGTAAATCTTGTATGCGACTGGCTCGGTGAGATATATGAGCCTGTGTCTAGGGAATTTGTGATTCCAGGACCTGGAAGACTGCCTTTGAATGAGGAATCTGTGTTCTGCACTTTGGGTGTGCCCCATGGAGAAATCAAAGTGTCGTATGAGGAGGATAATGAGATTGAGGAAGTTTTGTTCGCCCGTTTGTTTCCTGGAATGGCATCCATGCCTAATACGACTGTGCTGGCAACTTCGCTGGAGGGCATGAGAACGCATGGCGAGGTATTTAAGATGAAGCTGCTCATGTACTTGATATCAGTTGTCTTTGCGCCTACCACATCTCTTTGCCCAAGCAACAAGTGCTTCCCTATCCTGGTGAATGCTTTCTGTCTACTTCTTTTCCCCTGCAATCTTTTGATTTTGATGCCACCTGGAAGCTAGTCACTGGCAGTTTTTTGATGTTTTTATTTGATTGTTGATGCGGCATATTTTTTGTCCTAAAATTGTGTTGTGCAGGCGAAGCTGAAAGATGTTAAGAACATGAATTGGTGTAGATTCATCGCAGACTTCCTGCATGATGCATTCTCAAACAAGATGTACCAGAAGGGCTGTCGCTTGCACCTAATGGTATTTTCCCTACTCTTTTGCAAATGGTCTTATCACGGTTCATTCTTTTCCTAAATCAACATTGCACTGCTCATAAGTGTGAACCAAATTGTTTTGCATTTTTGGTATCTCTGTTTGGCCATAGTCTGACAACCCAAAGTTTTTGACTGATCTTTTAACTGAATTTTGTATTTTCCCTTTTTATGGCAACTGTAGGAGATCGTGCATGGCAACCCTTTGTTTCATTTTTTATGTGACACTTTTACATGTGAAAGTGAATTTTGTTTGATCCATGGCTTCTGTAGTTGCTGCCTACAAGGCAATAGCATTTTTATACAACACAAAACGTGTTCATTTCATACATTCGTTCTCTTTATACAATCTGGACGGAAACTACCATGTTGAACTGGTGGCAACTACCAGCATAATAGGATGGCAACTGCCAACATAGCATGATGGAAACTAACATAGATAGATGGCAAATCTTTCTTCCCATCTTTTTCAACTTGTGACTCAAGGAAACTGCATAAGCTTCTTTCAACATAGCATGATGGCAACTAACATAGCTTGCTTTTTATTGTGTATACCAGCTCATGTACGTCGATCATCTTGATTTGTCAACTGTTGACTTTACTGAGATAGGAGGCCCGCCGCCTCCACATAAGTTTGTCATCTCTGCATGGACGTATGATGCTGTCAAGGCTGTGCTTGCCGCAGACAGGATATCTAATACAAAATATGGGAAACTGCAGGTTAGTTCTGCCTTTTTTCTTGCACGACATTCTTGAATTTCGATGTTGCATAAAATATGAAAAAATCCCCATACGGTAACCATTTATGGCTAACAAGCGATAAATACCTTGGCAACCATGGTTGTCTACACATGGCACCCATGTTTGACCCCATACGGCAACTCTGCCATTCCATGTCGAAACTCCTTGTTTTCCTTTTTTGCAATACATGAATTGTAGTCACTGCTCCTTATTTTCTTTTGACATCTTAGTTGTTTTTTATTGTTTTTCAGGTGATGGCAAAGCATGCTATAGACTACAGTGTGTTTGGTGGGCCACAAAACTTTGGCAAGTGGATAGATGTGCATTCAGCTCCATCTTGTCCTACTGAGGTAATCAAGGATGGTTATTTGTTTTCTGAATTTCTATTTTCTTGCATTCGATATCTCTTTACGGTTGTTCTGGCTTATTTTTCTTATGCACGTGACTCTAATATGTTTTCGTTATTGTTACTTTTTGTTTTCTGCTCAGGTGAGGGCACCTGTTGAGCACCTAGTCGGGCAGTTTGCTTCTGGCATGACCAGCTTGCTCGGGAAGTCGGTTGAGGGTTGGACGGCACTTAATGGTTCTGACAGCGACGACGTTGTGAGGCAGTTCACATCATTTGTTGGAGAACGGATGCATCGGCCAACTAGTTGTTGTGGCCGATATGACTACAATAGCTCTCAGGAACTCCCTGACACGCAAGATGAGCTAGGTGGAGATGCTGGTCTCGACAAGGATGATGACGATGACATGGAGAATGTGCAACATGAAACCGGCGATGATGAACATGTTGAAGTTCTGTAGGTGGTAAGAACGATAAGGCTGCACCAAAAGTTCATCCACCGGAGGAAGGCATTAATCGAACGGTTGTGAGAGACACAAGGGTGTCGCTCTCAAAGAGGAGCAGGGCTCTAGAGGATGTTGGGCAAGGCTCTGCTGGAAAGAGGTGTAGGACCGATCCTGTAGCTGCTAAGAGGAGATTCGACGTCTATTTTGCGTTTTGCTTGTCCTTCCTTTTTAACAGCCCGAACATGTTTTCATTTTTTGCTAAGTGCGCCATGATTTTTGTGTCTCACACTTGGTATCTTTTTGCCATTTTTTCTATGTGCAGTGAGGCTACAGCTGGTGGACGATCAGTTAAGAAGAAACAAGCACCCACGCTAACCTGTGTTTCTACCCGATTGAACAAGGGGGCTCCCACTGCTGGTGCTACCACTTCCACTAGGTCGTCTCCTCACACATCGACGTCCAACACCGGGGATCCTATCGTGCTGGAAGACGTGAAGAAGACAATGAAGAGGTGGATTTTCCTTGTTTTTTATTTGTCCTAATGCTATTTTTTGGTTGATGCATTGTAAATCATATACAACCTTTTACTTGATCTATTTCTGTGGCAACTACTGTCTGCTTCTCATGGCAGCTGTCTAACTTGCCACATGGTTACTGCTATCTATCCCACATGGCAACTGCTGTTTTTTCTGATCTAAATTTGCTGCATGGCAACTCCTGCTTCCTTCTGTGGCAACTGCTAACTAGAACACATGGCAAATATTTTCCACTCATATGGCAACTAGTAGGTTTCCACTAACTTCAACCTCTTTGC
Organism: Triticum aestivum; assembly: GCF_018294505.1. NCBI lineage: Eukaryota > Viridiplantae > Streptophyta > Magnoliopsida > Poales > Poaceae > Triticum > Triticum aestivum. Next base: position 201,403,138 of record NC_057803.1, on the reverse strand, counting down.
ATTTCATGTGTGTTCATCCATAACTTGTTTTCAAATGGCAGCTCTGGCATATCACACATTTTCATTTTATGATGACTACCATGGCAATTATTTTGCTCACCTTCTTGCACTCTTCATGTGTCTTCTTAGCAGGGTGAAGAAGACTACTACACGCTCGACCAAACGCACTACCAAAGACCCACTTGAGCGCATCCACTCCAAGTTGTCGACAAGTGGCAACTCAGATATTCATGAGCCGCCAGTCGACAAAACTGCTGCAGCACCATTCACTGTTCCCACTAACTCTGATGCAAGCGGCCGACCATCTCCGTCGGTTGCAGATGTGCAGACTACAACAACAGGCATACGTACATCTAGGAGTGACGAGTCAGTATCTGCCAGGACTGCTGAGATATTGCCCACTCTGGTGGTAATGAGGGATGCTGTTGTGACCCATGCCACCCGATCAGCAAGTGTTGAAGTGGACGCTCCAGAGATCAACCTAAACAAGGAAGATTCCCGCTCATCTGATGCGGATTCCAAGCATGTGGTTGGTGGCACTTATGTGTCCACAAAATAAGGGGCTGCCGATACATTTCAGAATGAGAGGCCATCCACATGTGAGACTCATTGCACAACAGCTCTAGCTGCTGGTGGTCCAGAGGCTGCTACGGTGACCGTTGCGCGAGCTGGTCTGCCACCTAGGCGGCGTAGCCCCTGCAAGCATCTTGCACAGATATCCAATGCACCAGATGTAGCTAAGAGCAGCAGAGGTGACTCTGGTTATGTGTCGTTCCCACCTTCTGCCAAAAGCAATGTTATGGAGAAAACGGAAGTTCGGAATACAACTGACGTAGGTGGCAAGCCTTGCATGACTGAAGGAGGTGAACATTCAGAGCAGACTGTGTATTTCACCGCCGTGGAGAACACCATCTTAAATTTGCGCACTTCTAAGCTCCTAGTCAACATTGGTGTCCCCTATAGCCCAAACAAGCAGATGGGCAAGAAAGTTGCGATTGAGACCGCTGACAGCACGCCCCGCCCTACTAATAAGCCTGATGATCCTGGAGCAGATAAGGCAGAAATGTTTGTTGATCTGTCACCTCTAGATTCTGCCAAGCAACTTTTTCGCGATCCGGCTGGTAGGCAGGAGAGGCACCCAATGGCTTTTACCCCATCGAGCTTTAGCCTTGGCATCGATCCCACTCAAGATGAACCAGTGGTGCAAGATCGTGTGCCTATTGCCTTTCCTTTCCCTGTAGGCACGGCTCCAATGATGGCGCAGCCAATGGCTGATGGCAGGAAGGTTGTGAAGTTTGCAGAGCCGATAGTGCAAGGTACATTTTTTGTGTGTTTATCATTTTGTTTCTACATTTTTTTGTCTGGATTTTGTCACAAGCTTTTTGGTTTCTTACTGGTGATGGCAAATCTCATGATATGCACATGGAAACTATAGTTGTTGCCACATGGCAACTACATTTGCAATGCACATGGCAACTGGAGTTGTTGCCACATGGCAACTCCAGTTCAACGTACATGCCAACTGCAATTGTTGCCACATGGCAACTGAAATTGTTGCCACATGGCAACAATAGTGCACTTCCCATCTGCGAAACATTTTTGTCTACCAAGTGAAATTTTACATAGACACTTTCTTATTAGGACCTATAGTTCACAGTCTGAACTTTTTTCACAATAACTTGTTGTTTCCAAGTTTCCTAACCCGTTGTTTTATTCTTCCAGCCACCCCTGAGGAGATTTCGCTGTCACTCGATGAAGCTTACTGTAGGATTGAGGAGGAAGCATTGAAGAGGAGGTCCTCACGGGGTTAGGGGCAATCAAGTTCTAATGTGCCTGCTGAGTCAGTATCCGAGGATACCGTTAGAAGTGCCACCCCTGGATCTGTGAGGCAGACTAGGGTAGTTCACACACCCCCAATGGATGACTTTGAGCCCGATGTTAAGGCCACAAAGGAGTAGAACCATCTATTTGATATTGTCAAGCATTTTGGAAATGCGAGGTTGAACAACAAGCACATGAAGGAGCTGAAAGCGTAATGTCCACACCACACAACCCCTCACTTGCTTTCTCTGATATTTTCCTTTGCTCTTCTAGCCATGCGTTGTTTACATTTATTTTTATTTTTTTAGTAGACATGATTCTTTCATGTTATATCATTTTCATACAGCTCATGTTTGGACAGAACCAAAATCATAGAATGTGATGCGACATACGTCGACCTGGTGATCTTGCCGAGTTTGTGAGGCCACTTGGTAAAATGTCGAAGAATGTAGTTGCGTGTGGGATTGACTTCATCAACAGGCATATGGACATTTGTCCCGACAAGACGATCATGCAATACAGCGTGACCTGCAAAATATGGGATGGTGACTTCCACCATAAAATTTTGAGGAAGCATTTTGCCGCACATGGTGAATTCAAGCTCACACTGAAGAAATATGTGAGTGTTTCTTCTCGGTGTACTTTTTTTTTGCATGGTATGTTTTGTCAGTAGTTGTACCTAACATGTGGTTTACATACTGTTTTATGACAGACGTTTCATGTGGCAACAACTGCCATGTAAAATAAGTTTGACCATTTAATGCAACTTATGTGGCAACTTCACTTAAAATATTGGGCAACTTTGTTTATACATGGATGGCAACTTCTTTTAATTACACATGGCAAATAAACATTTTTGATGTGTTCACTTTAACCACTTGATGCTTGGTTATTCATATATCTCTTACTGCATCTGGCAATAATTTTACATATCATTTTTTCCAACTACATCAATCTGTTTTGATGTGAACTCTGTTTTTTCTTTCCTCTTTTTTTACTTGCAGGTCATGTTCCCCATGTTCCAGGAGCTTGCACCACACAACCCAGATGACAAGTGTGGTCACCACTACGCGATTTGCCTTGACATGAAGAACCAACGATTCGAGGTGCTTGATGCAATCTGTTTAGGAGAAGACGCAGACCTTACTACACATGTTGAATTCTTCATCAACAACATGAAAGAGACATGGAACCGTCACTACGAAAACTCAAAGGTCCAGATCAGTCATTTTTCTCGAGTATGTCAACACTGTGAAGCAAGGAAACTGGTAATTACTATCTTTTTCATGTGTCCTCCACATCAATTTTAAACCTTTTCACCTCTTCATCGAAGTTTATCATTTTTTCTGTTGGCATGAGTTCACCTGTTTCTTTTCGTTATAGGCATGACTGCGGCTTTCACACGTTGGAATACCTTGCAAAGTGGGAAGGTCGACGGGTCCCTGTGGTCACAGCTGCAATGGTCGTCGAGCTCCGTAAAATATACACATGGAATTGGTTGATGAATGAAGATTTCAACACATGAGCTAACGCACGAGAGTTCATAGAGGGAGCTATCAAAACCGTCAACAAGAAGTACAAGTGATCACGTGATGCTCCATACCGCATGCCTACCTTACATTGTATGGCTGTGGAATGTAAGGTATCACCTTGTTCTTTTAAAACTATGTTTGTGTGCTATGTTATGAATGCATCCCCCGTAGTCTAGTATATAGTGGTGTCGTGTGAGTGCCATTGAATATTTGTAATATATGTGTGGATCTGAACCTGCTTACGTGTGACAACAACTACGTTTATGTTCACTACTATTATGTGTTTGTGATTGTGAGTACCAACTGGGTGTTTGAATGCGTCTATGATGCCTGAAACATGGCGAATATAGTTGATTAGGCACGGATAGTGAAACTATCCGTTTCGTTTTGTTTGGGTTTTTTGCATTGATAACTGTATCGGTTAGCATGGTAGTTGATAAGCAACTGTTCTCTCTCGTGTTTTTGCACGTGATCGTTTCAACTAGTTCGTTTAGAGTATGTATACAATACAATATGCGTGAAACAAAAATGCATGGACTAAAAACGGAAATCTACGTGATGGCAGATTCAGTAGCAATTACATGGCAGATTCGATGGAAGCTGCATGGCAGATTTAGTAGCACCTATGTGGCATTTTTTAGTCATGCATACATGGCGGTTTCATCAAATTCTATTGTCCACCAATAGTCATTCTCACATTTTTAAAATCTTTACCATCTACTTTACAAAATTGTCACCAAGACTTAAGTTATAATCCTCCATAGCTGCTTACGGATTGCTCATTCCTTTCTTTGTTTTCTTGTGCTTTGCTTGAATTTCCAACCTCGATTTGTATCTCACCTCTTTTGAACACCCTTTTGTGATGGAACGGGGCGGGTTCCTGACCTGGGTTTGCGTGCTTGCTGTTCCAGACCCTACCTCCGAGTTTTTACAGGACGGACCCGTGGATGAAGACACACTTGAGGTGCGGGGGAACCTGTGTAAGGCTTCTTCAGCCTTCCTCTTTTTGATCTCATCAAGCTCTCTTTTCAGGCCCTTCCTGTGTTTTTCTTCCACCCTCGTTGTCTCATCACTCTTGCATGCTTCATCTATTATCTCAGCATAGTTCTTGGTTAAGACAACGTGCCTCACGGCGTCCATGGTTGCCTCTGGTCTGTCATCATGCACAGCTAGAACTGCATTTGATGTTTGTGGCCCCAATGCATCATTAGCGTCCCAAGTCCATCACCGTCGTATGAAATGGCAGGGCAATCGCGTGACCACGTGCATGTCCATTATTTTGAGTATGTGACAACACACAATCCCATCCTGTTCGAATTTGCGGCATTGGCAGTAGTATTCGCCTTCGTTTATCGAGGCCTTGACAAAGTAGTTTCTTCCCTTGTCCGAGTCTTCAGGTTCTGAATCGGACATGCCCATTAGAGAACACACCTTGAACGTATGTTCGTCAACCTGGTAAGTTGTGTACATGCTGGCACGCTTTATTTCTTCCTAGAATCTGCATGTTTTTGTGCTCGTTAAACTCTTATATGATGCTTTTAGCTCCTTTTGTTGAGGTAGGTCACAACATAGCAAACGTATGAAAATCAATGATGGCATGGAAAGCCTTTTTCCCACATTTTTTTGGATTGTTTGTTTCCATAGGGCAACTACATGATATTTTAACATGGCAACTGCATAACATTTAACATGGCAAATGCAGTTTATTTAACATGGCAACTGCAGTTCATTTAACATGGCAAATGCAATTTTGTCTCACATGGCAACTACATATCATTTCACGTGGCAACTACAGTTCATTACACATGGCAACTACAGATCAATACACATGGCAACTATAATTCATTTCACATGGCAACTATAGTTTATGCTTACATTGTAATCTGTAAGGGCATATTTATCCCTAAGGTGTTTTGGTGATTGATGACAACGCGTTTGCGGACTAATCGCGTGCCTTGAGTATCCCAGATATTTCATCGCTAGGCACAAGACGGCTGGGTGCCCCTCGAAGACTGTTGAAGACGGCGTCTTTTCTACGTTTCTTTTTGGTGGATTTGAGTCATAGGAAAGCCGTACTATTAAGAGGGGGTCCACGTCGGAAAGGTTTGGGTGGAATCATCACGTACATGTCTCCTTCTTGTCCCCTCCTTTCCCTTGGAGCATCCTCCGCTTTCTCGTCGCCTTGTTTCTGGCTGCTGCGTTGGCTCGCGGTAGTACTGCTCCCAAGTGAGCGGTAGTACCGTAGGCACCAGTGGTAGTACCATGCTGCGGTGCGGTAGTACCGCAGGTGCCCACGGTAGTACTGCTCCCCTGGAGATGCACTACCATTGCCCACCAGGCTAGTACCGCTCCCTCGCGGTAGTAGGGGTGGATGTAATTTTTTACATCCGCGCCTACCACGGTAGTACCACTTTCACTCCGCGGTAGTACCGTGCTATGTTGTCATGCAGTAGTACCGCCCCTCTGCGGTACTACTGTGTCGGGTTTTTGCTTCTTCCGTTTATTTGCGGAAGTAGGCACGGATGTTTCCTTCCCCCTGGCTAGGGGAGTCCTGCCTTGCGGTAGTACCACATGGGGGCGCGGTAGTACCGCGCTCGTGGAAGTACCGCCCTCAGCTCCTGTGTTTCAGATCTGACCTTGTTGTTGATGGGGTTGTGGCAGTACCATGGGCCTGTACGGTAGTACCGCATGACCGTGCGGTAGTACCGCTTGGCAGCAAGTGGTAGTACCGCGCGGCCCTGTGGTAGTATCGCTGGCCTGGAGCGGTAGTACCGCTGGCCACGGGTTGGTAGGTGGATAACGGTTGGATCTTTGTCCCTCACTATATAAGGGGTCCCCTTCTTCCCCGTTGACTCATCTCTTCCAACCCTAAGCTCCATTGTTGCTCTAAGCTCCATTTTCGCCCGATCTCACTCCCTAGCTAATCAAACTTGTTGATTTGCTCGGGAGTGGTTGAGAAGGCCTCGATCCACACTTCCATCAAGAGAAATTTGATCCCCCCACTAATCCCTTGCGGATCTTGTTACTCTTGGGTGTTTGAGCATCCTAGACGGTTGAGGTCACCGCGGAGCCATATTCCATTGTGGTGAAGCTTCGTGGTGTCGTTGGGAGCCTCCAATTGAGTTGTGGAGATTGCCCCAACCTTGTTTGTAAAGGTTCGATCGCCGCCTCCAAGGGCACCAATAGTGGAATCACGGCATCTCACATTGTGTGAGGGCGTGAGGAGAATAAGGTATCCCTAGTGGCTTCTTGGGGAGCATTGTGCCTCCACACCGCTCCAACGGAGACGTAATTCCTCTCAAAGGGAAGGAACTTCGGCAACACATCCTCATCTCCACCGTCTCCACTATTGGTTATCTCGTGCCTTTACTTGTGCAAGCTTATTTGTATCATATCACTTGCTTGCTTGTGTTCCTATACTTGTTGCATCATATAGGTTGCTCACCTAGTTGCATATCTAGACAACCTACTTTGATGCAAAGTTTAAATTGTTAAAGAAAAGCTAAAAATTGTTAGTTGCCTATTCAACCCCCCCCCCCTCTAGTCAACCATATCGATCCTTTCAATTGGTATCAGAGCCTCGTCTCTTTATTAAGGACTTTACCGTCCGAAGAGTATGGTTGATACCGTAGATGGTGTGGAGGAACACTCCGGTGTGAATCCGATCTCGTCTACGGGCGATGGGGAAACCTCGGTCTCTCGTGAGGAGTTCAATGTGGCCTTGGAGACATTGAAAACCTCCGTGACGATCGAGGTTGAAAGCATGTTTACTAAATTCCTTGAAGGGCTTAAACTATCCACCGCACCATTGAAAGTGGGTAATCCCACCGACAAGGTGACAGATAACAAGAGAATAATTCATAGGCATTTCTTGACGTCTACTAATATTACCAATTCTTTGACATTCATCACAAGACAGGACAAACTTACGGGCATCCTTGAAGAGAGTAGGCCAATAAAAACTAGATTGCAATACCTTATGTGTAGTTCTATCTCCAGCGTGGTGTCCTCCATAAGCCTCGGAATGACACTTGCGTACAATCTGTTCCTGTTCATGCTCAGGTACACAACGTCTAATAACACCATCTACTCCTTCTTTATAAAGATGTGGGTCATCCCAAAAGTAATGTCTTAAATCATAGAAAAACTTTTTCTTTTGCTGGTGTGTGAAGCTAGGTGGTATAAACTTAGCAACAATATAATTAGCATAATCAACATACCATGGAGTACTACGAGAAGTACTTATAACATTTAATTGTTCATCAGGAAAGCTATCATTAATAGGTAGTGGGTCATCAAGAATATTTTCTAACCTAGACAAGTTGTCTGCAACGGGGTTCTCAGCTCCCTTTCTATCAACAATATGCAAATCAAATTCTTGTAGCAAGAGAACCCATCTAATAAGTCTAGGTTTAGCATCTTTCTTTTCCATAAGGTATTTAATAGCAGCATGATCAGTTTGAATAGTTACTTTAGAATCAACAATATAAGATCTGAACTTATCACAAGCAAATACAACTGCTAAAATCTCTTTTTCACCAGTAGCATAATTTCTTTGAGCATTCTCTAGAGTCTTACTAGCATAATGAATAACATTTAATTTCTTATCAACTCTTTGCCCTAGAATAGCACCTACAGCATAATCACTAGCATCACACATAATTTCAAAGGGTAAATTCCAATCAGGTGGCTGAACAACAGGTGCAGAGACTAATGCTTTCTTAAGTATTTCAAATGCTTCTACACAATCATCATCAAAGACAAATGGTATATCTTTTTGCAGTAAATTAGTCAGAGGCCTGGAAATTTTTGAGAAGTCCTTAATGAACCTCCTGTAAAATCCGTCGTGACCAAGGAAACTTCTTATACCTTTGATGTCCTTAGGACATGGCATCTTTTCAATAGCATCAACCTTGGCTTTATCAACTTCAATACCTCTTTCAGAAACTTTATGCCCCAAGACAATACCTTCATTAACCATAAAGTGGTACTTTTCCCAATTCAAGACAAGATTAGTTTCTTCACATCTCTGCAAAACTCGATCAAGATTGCTCAAGCAATCATCAAAAGAGGAACCATAGACGGAAAAGTCGTCCATGAAAACCTCACAAATCTTTTCACAAAAGTCAGAGAATATAGCCATCATGCATCTTTGAAAGGTAGTAGGTGCATTACATAAACCAAAAGGCATACGTCTATAAGCAAAAGTACCAAAAGGGCATGTAAAAGTAGTCTTTGATTGATCTCTAGCCGACACAGGTATTTGAGAGAAACCAGAATAACCATCTAGAAAGCAATAGTGTGTATGTTTGCATAATATTTCTAGCATTTGATTAATAAAAGGTAAGGGGTAATGATCTTTCTTAGTAGCTTTATTTAATTTGCGGGAATAAATTACCATCCTATAACATGTGATAATTCTTTGTGGAATCAATTCATCTTTATCATTAGGAACAACAGTAATACCTCCCTTCTTAGGGACACAATGGACAGGACTTACCCACTCACTATCAGCAACGGGATAGATTATACCTGCCTCCAGAAGCTTTAGTATTTCTTTTCTTACCACTTCTTTCATTTTAGGATTCAGACGTCATTGAGGATCACGAACTGGTTTGGCATCTGCTTCCAAATTTATTTTATGTTGACATAGAGTGGGACTAATGCCCTTAATATCATCAAGAGTATATCCAATAGCAGCACGATGCTTCTTCAGAGTTTTCAATAATCTTTCTTCTTCATGCTCTGAATTGTTAGCACTAATAATAACAGGATATATCTTCTTTTCATCAAGATAAGCATATTTAAGATTATCAGGCAAATGTTTAAGCTCAAACACGGGATCACCCTTGGGTGGAGGAGGATGCCCTAAAATTTTAACAGGCAAATTGTGTTGCAGAATAGGTTCCTGTTTAAAGAATACCTCATCTATTTCCCTTCTTTCATTCATGAACATATCATTTTCATGGTCTAGCAAATAGTGTTCTAAAGGATCACTAGGAGGTACGGCAATAAAAGCAAGACCAAAAATTTCATCCTTACTAGGTAATTCTTCCTCACGATGTTGTTTACCAAATTTAGAGAAATTAAACTCATGAACCATATCATCCAAGCCAACAGTAACAACATTCTTTGTGCAATCTATGGTAGCATTGACAGTATTTAAGAAGGGTCTACCAAATATAATGGGACAAAAACTATCTTGTGGGGAACCAAGAACAAGAAAATCAGCAGGATATTTAGTTTTCCCACACAAGACTTCAACATCTCTAACAATTCCCATTGGTGAAATAGTATCTCTATTAGAAAGTTTAATAGTAACATCATTTTCTTCTAACTCAACAGGTGCAATGTCATGCATAATTTCTCAGTATAAGTCAATAGGTATTACACTAGCACTAACACCCATATCACATAAGCCATGATAACAATGATCTCCTATTTTAATAGAAATAACAGGCACACCTACCATAGGTCTATGTTTATCTTTATCACAAGGTTTAGCAATTCTAGTAGTGTCACCTTCGAACTGAATAACATGCCCATATATATTATCAGACAAGAGATCTTTAACAATAGCAATATTAGGTTCTATTTTAACTTGCTCAGGAGGTGTATAAGTTCTAATATTGCTTTTACAAACAACAGTTGAAGCTTTAGTATGATCCTTTATTCTAACAGGGAAAGGTGGTTTCTCAACATAAGAAGTAGGAACAATAGGATCATTATATTATAAGTGACAATCTTTTCTTCAACTTTAATAGGTGCAGCTACTTTTACTTCTATGGGAGGATGATATTTAAACCACTTCTCTTTAGGGAGATCAACATAAGTAGCAAAAGATTCACAGAAAGAAGCTACTATCTCAGAGTCAAGTCCATATTTAGTGCTAAACTTACGGAAAATATCATTGTCCATAAAAGATTTAACACAATCAAACTTAGGTGTCATACCTGACTCCTTACCTTTGTCGAGGTCCCAATCTTCAGAGTTGCGTTTAATTCTATCCAATAAATTCCATCTGAATTCAATAGTCTTCATCATAAAAGAGCCAGCACAAGAAGTATCGAGCATGGTGCGATTGTTATCAGAAAGTCGAGCATATAAATTTTGAATAATCATTTCTCTTGAGAGCTCATGACTGGGGCATGAATATAACATTGATTTAAGCCTCCCCCAAGCTTGAGCGATGCTTTCTCCTTCGCGAGGCCAGAAATTATATATATAATTGCGATCACGATGAACAAGATGCATAGGGTAATACTTTTGATGAAATTCCAACTTCAATCTTTTATAGTCCCATGATCTCATATCATCACATAGCCTATACCATATCAATGCGTCTCCCTTCAAAGATAAAGGGAAGACCTTCTTCTTAGCAACATCATCGGGTATACCTGCAAGATTAAATAATCCACAAACTTCATCCACATATATTAAGTGCTCATCAGGATGCTTTGTTCCATCTCCTGTAAAAGGGTTAGCTAGCAGTTTTTCCATCATACCCGAAGGAAATTCAAAAGGAGTTTCATTTTCAATAGGTTCAGTAGGTTGAGGAGCAACTCTTTGCTCTACTGGACGGGGTGAAGATGCCCCGAACAAGCCCCTCAGAGAATTACTTTCCATAGTAGCAAGTGACAGTAAATTTCAGCACACTATATAAATTTTTCCTTACCAAATTCCACCTACCAAAGGCGCTACACTCCCCGGCAACGGCGCCAGAAATTAGTCTTGATGACCCACAAGTATAGGGGATCTATCGTAGTCCTTTCGATAATTAAGAGTGTCGAACCCAACGAGGAGCAGAAGGAAATGATAAGCGGTTTTCAGCAAGGTATTCTCTGCAAGTACTGAAATAAGTGGTAACAGATAGTTTTGTGATAAGATAAATTGTAACGAGCAACAAGTAACAAAAGTAAATAAAGTGCAGCAAGGTGGCCCAATCCTTTTTGTAGCAAAGGGCAAGCCGGAACAAACTCTAATAATAGGAAAAGCGCTCCCGAGGACACATGGGAATATCGTCAAGCTAGTTTTCATCGCGTTCATATGATTCGCGTTCGATACTTTGATAATTTGATATGTGAGTGGACCGGTGCTTGGGTGTTGTTCTTACTTGAACAAGCATCCCACTTATGATTAACCTCTATTGCAAGCATCCGCAACTACAACAAAAGTATTAAGGTAAACCTAACCATAGCATGAAACATATGGATCCAAATCAGCCCCTTACGAAGCAACGCATAAACTAGGGTTTAAGCTTCTGTCACTCTAGCAACCCATCATCTACTTATTACTTCCCAATGCCTTCCTCTAGGCCCAAATAATGGTGAAGTGTTATGTAGTCGATGTTCACATAACACCACTAGAGGCTAGACAACATACATCTTATCAAAATATCAAACGAATACCAAATTCACATGACTACTAATAGCAAGACTTCTCCCTTGTCCTCAGGAACAAACGTAATTACTCACAAAGCATATTCATGTTCATAATCAGAGGGGTAATAATATGCATATAGGATCTGAACATATGATCTTCCACCAAATAAACCAACTAGCATCAACTACAAGGAGTAATCAACACTACTAGCAACCTACTAGCACCAATCCCGGACTTTGAGACAAGAATTGGATACAAGATATGAACTAGGGTTTGGAGATGAGATGGTGCTGGTGAAGATGTTGATGGAGATTGCCCTCTCCCGATGAGAGGAGCGTTGGTGATGACGATGGTGATGATTTCCCCCTCCCGGAGGGAAGTATCCCTGCAGAACAGCTCTGCCGGAGCTCTAGATTGGTTCCGCCAAGGTTCCGCCTCGTGGCAGCGGAGTCTCGTCCCGGAAAGTTCCTTCTGATTTTTTCTCATCGAAAGACTTCATATAGGAGAAGATGGACGTCGGAGAGCCACCAGGGGGCCCACGAGGTAGGGGCGCGCCCTAGGGGGGTGCGCCCCCACCCTCGTGAGAAGGGTGTGGGCCCCGTGGCCTTCATCTTTGGCGAGGATTTTTCTTTATTTATTTTAAGATGTTCCGTGGAGTTTCAGGACTTTTGGAGTTGTGCAGAATAGGTCTCTAATATTTGCTCCTTTTCCAGCCCAGAATTCCAGCTGCCGGCATTCTCCCTCCTTATGTAAACCTTGTAAAATAAGAGAGAATAGCCATAAGTATTGTGACATAAAGTGAAATAACAGTCCATAATGCAATAAATATCGATATAAAAGCATGATGCAAAATGGACGTATCAGACCGCGACATGCCTAATGGCTAAAGTTGATGTGGGATGGCTTTGGCATCGCCTCTAGCCCATGTCAATATGAGATCTTTGCAAAGTCTTCTCAAGGGTGACCATGTCCGTGGACTAACGAATGTTAGTTTTGCTAAAGATCGTGCTTGCAGTGCTTGTATCGAAGGAAAGCTACATGAGAAGGCTCACCCTCCCACGACTATCATTTACTCAAAGAGGCCTTTGGAGCTCCTTCACTTGGATCTCTTTGGGCCTCCATCCTTTGATAGTCTTGGGGGTAGGAAGTACTGCTTGGTGATTGTGGATGACTACTCAAGATACACTTGGGTGTATTTCTTCAAGAGGAAGAGCGAGACCCGACAAACCGTCATTGACTTTGCAAATGAAGCACAACGTCAACACAATGCAAAGATCTTGACAATAAGAAGTGATAACGGCACCGAGTTCAAGAACTACACCTTGGATGAGTTTCTTAGTGATGAGGGGATCAAGCATCAATATTCCGCACCTTACACCCCTCAACAAAATGGTGTTGCGGAGAGGAAGAACCGGACGTTGATGGATGCGGCAAGGACCATGATGGCGGAGTTCAAGTCTCCGTACAACTTTTGGGCCGAAGCCATCAGCACCGCGTGTCATGCATCCAATCGGCTCTACCTCCGCAAGGGCTTGAACAAGACTCCATATGAGATACTCGCTGGTAACAAGCCCAACCTCAAGTACTTTCAGGTGTTCGGGTGTAAGTGTTTCATTCTCAAGAAAGGTATTCGGTTGTCTAAATTTGAGGCTAGAGCTTATGAGGGCATATTTGTTGGTTATGCTACAAACTCTCATGCTTACTGTGTCCTTAATAAATCCACGGGACTTATTGAGGAGACGTGTAACGTGGAGTTTGATGAGAATAATGGCTCCCAAGTGGAGCAAAGTGGCACTTGTGATGTAGGTGATGAAATTCCTCCTCAAGCCATAAGAAGAATGGGTGTTGGCTTTATCCTACCCATTGAGGAACCCCTTATGGCCGAAGGAGAAGGACAATGCTCCACTCAAGTGGAGCCATCACCAACCCAAGGCCCACACGCTTCCGAAGAACAACATGAAGGCCCTCATCCTCAAGAACATGACCAAGGGCAATATCATGCTAAAGACTGTGCTGACACATCAAGTGATGCCCAAGGTCAAGTTCTCTCCTCCGAGCAAGTTCAAGAACAAGAACAAGCTCAAGACGACGCTCAAGATGATCAAGTGACCACTCCTCGTCTCACCCCCGAGGAGGAATTGTAGCGTCGTGCCGCCAAGGTTGCTTCCAAGCTCTCCACCAAGGATCATCTCATGACGAATGTGCTTGGAAGCTTAAGAAAGGGGGTAAGCACTCGTAGACAATTAGCAAACTATTGTGAGCATCACGCGTTTGTCTCTTGTGTCGAACCCCACAAGGTCTATGAGGCGCTCGAAGATCCGGATTGGCTCAATGCCATGCATGAAGAACTCAACAACTTTGAGTGCAACAAAGTGTGGAGATTGGTGCCAAGACCGACGGGGAACCACAATGTCATTGGAACCAAGTGGATATTTAAGAACAAGCAAGATGCCCATGGGATTATCATTCGCAACAAGGCTCGTTTGGTAGCACAAGGCTACTCCCAAGTCGAGGGTATCGACTATGGTGAAACCTTTGCTCCCATTTCTCGTCTTGAATCCATTCGCATGTTGATTGCACATGCTTCTCATCATAACTTTAAGTTACAACAAATGGATGTGAAGAGTGCTTTTCTTAATGGTCCCATTAATGAATTGGTCTATGTCAAGCAACCCCCCAGGTTCGAGGATCCCTACTTTCCCGATCATGTGTATCAACTTGATAAGGCACTCTATGGCCTTAAACAAGCCCCACGTGCGTGGTATGACCACCTTACCGAGTTGTTACAAGACCGTGGTTTTGAAGTTGGGCTAATCGACCCCACTCTTTTTACTAAGAAGGTCAAAGGGGAGTTGTTTGTGTCAATTATATGTTGATGATATTATCTTTGGTTCCCCTAACAAAGCTTTCAATGAGGAATTTGCCGCTCTCATGACCTCAAATTTCGAGATGTCTTCCATGGGAGAGTTGAAGTTCTTTCTAGGGTTCAAAGTGAAGCAAAGAAGAGAAGGAACCTTCATCAACCAAGCCAAATATACTCAAGACATGCTCAAGAGATTCAAGTTAAGTGATGTCAAGCCGGCTTCCACTCCAATGCCCACCAAGTGCCAACTTGACATAGATCCCAATGGTAAAGCGGTGGATCAAAAGGTATATCGCTCCATGATAGGCTCCTTGCTCTACCTTTGTGCATCTAGACCGGATATCATGTTGAGTGTGGGAATTTGTGCATGGTTTCAAGCCGCACCTAAGGAAAGTCACTATGTGGCGGTCAAACGAATCTTTCGATATTTGGCTCATACCCCAAACTTTGGCTTATGGTACCCAAGAGGAGAAAACTTCAAGCTTGTAGGGTATTCGGATTCCGATTGGGCGGGAGACAAAGTGGATAGGAAGTCCACTTCCGGAGGGTGCCAATTTCTTGGTTGCTCTTTGGTAAGTTGGTCTTCCAAAAAGCAAAGTTGTGTGTCTCTCTCGTCCACCAAAGCGGAGTATGTGGCGGCCGGTAGTTGTTGTGCACAACTCTTATAGATGAGGCAAACTTTAAAGGGTTATGGTGTCATTTGTGACAAAGTGCCTCTTTGGTGTGACAATGAAAGTGCCATCAAGATCTCTCTCAACCCGGTGCAACACTTCAAGACGAAGCATATTGAGATCTGGTATCACTTCATCCGGGATCACATTAGGCGAGGAGAGATCGAGCTCAACTATGTCAACACTCATGATAACCTTGCAGATATTTTCACGAAGCCCTTGGATGAAGCAAGATTTCGCGAGTTAAGGCATGAGCTAAATATCATTGATTCGAGCAATGTTGGTTGAACCCTTGCACACCCCACCATACTCAACGTGTTGTCTTGTTTAGATGTAGGCATGGACATAGGGGGAGTGTTGTTCTCTCAGTGAACTCTCCCTCCCCCCATTATGCATAAATTGATCAAGTCTTTCACACTAGCCATGCTTGATGGTACTTGTGCTTCAAAGACGAGTTTTGGTCATGGGCCCAAGGATAATTCTTTGCGGTGCCATACCAATTGACTCAAACATAGATGGCTACGGCCACCGCCCTCTCTCTGGAGAGGTGGTGTCTCGTGGTTGTTTCGTTTTGTCGTTTTCCTTTCTGCCTTTGTGTGTAGTGTGGTCTTGTGGTGTCGTGTTGCCTCGGAGTGTTCATGCAAAGACCTCTTTTTCGTGTACTTGAAACATGCATCTTCTTGAGCCCACGGTACTACCGTGGCTTGCTGCGGTACTACCGCTTTGAGAGGCACAGTACTACCGTGCCAGGGCACGATACTACCGCTCAGGTGCGGTACTTCCGCCGAGCGGTACTACCGCGAGGAGGCACGGTACTACCGCGCCATCGAGTGAGCGTGGGGGTTATGACTCGGGCAGGGGAGTTCCAACTCCCCATACCCATTCACTCATCTGTCTCCCCACGTCTCTCTCTCTCTTGCTCAAGAACGGCGCCGGAGGTCCTCGCCAGATCTCCGTCTCCGACCACTCTCCTCGGATTCCGACCGGTGGGATCATTCCCAACCACTTCCTCTTGCCATGGACCAAGGTTTTTCCCAAAATCCCTCTTTTTCTTGGTTGTTCTCCCACTTCTAGGTTTTTGGGGAGATGCTTGTTGTTCTTGAGATTTTAGGCCAAATCTGTGCAAGAGTAGGATGTAGGGGAGTCGTGTTGCGTAGGAATCATACTTGATATGTTGTCTTGTGGTAGATTTGTCCAACCATAGTACCGCCACGGTTTCGCGGGCTTTTCTCAGATTTGAACTTGTTTGGATCTGACGCGGTGCGGTACTACCGTGTCTCATGAGCAGTACTACCGCACGTGCGGTACTACCGCCCATCCGGTGCGGTACTACCGCGCTAGCTCGTGCGGTACTACCGCCCATCAGCCGCGGTACTACCGCGCTAGCTGAGGCACTAAGCTCCTACTACCGCTCTTAGACACGGTACTACCGTGACCTTACACGGTACTACCGCGACTAAGAGCGGTACTACAATCTTAGTACTGCAGCACTTGGCAGTACTACCGTAGGGGTCAAATCTCTCTCATGGCAATTATCTCGTGTGCTCTCTGCATGTTTGTTTTGCTTTGTTGTGGTCTTTGCATTGATCATTCTTGCTTGTCGTGTGTGTTTTGCGCTTTGTGTCTCAGGTGGTGGCTCTCGCCGTTCCAATCCCAGTCGTGACACTGGCTCCAAGCGTCTGCGCAACCCGCAAGATGAAGCACCAGAGGGCTCCAATGCCCCCAAGCGCAATGTCAAGACCACTGCCAGCAAGCAAAAGGAACCTGCTAAGGGCATGGACGAGATTTCAGTCACTGAGTATGTCAAACGCCGGAGGATCAATCCCTATGTGAATCCTCGGGCTATCCTCAGAGGCACCCAGTTGTTCTGGACCAAGCAACAGGCTCTCATCTATCTGGATGTGATCAAGAACAAGCAGAATACCTTCGTGGATGTCAAGTGGACAGACATGAATCACATGCGGAAGGACAAGTTTCGTGACTATTTTGGAGAGGCTCTGGACTTGGTGGAGCAATTTGCTATTGAGCCGGTGATCTCCTTTCACCTTGACTATGACCCTGAGCTTATCTGTCAGTTCTTTGCCTCTGTTTACTTTCATCCCGGGGATGAGCGGAGGATGACCTGGATGACCAACGGCCGTCAGCTGTCTGCTACATCGAAGGAGTTCATGGATCTGCTTCACATTCCTGATGACGGGCTTCACACCCCCGTTGGTGTTCGCCCCCACGCCAACTCTGAGTCTGCCAACAAGAACCTGGTTCAGCCATTCCTTGTTGAGAAGGTGCTCCGCAATGGCAAGTCGACTTGGGTGCTGAACTCCTTTCTGGATATCATGCATCTCATCTTCCGCAACACTCTGTTCCCACGCATTGGCGACAAGGACAAGGTTCATGCTTATCTAGTGGACATGTTGCTCCTGTGTGCAGAGACACGTTCATCTCAGACTCAGCCACTTGATGTCTCCCACATCATGTGGTGTGAGCTTCGGTTTGCGGTGTTCACTCGCAAGGTACCTATCTATGGACCATACCTGTTTCTGTTGCTCTCCACAACTTGGGAGAAGATGTACCCTGGTGATGAGTTCCTTGCTCCAGACTGGGTTCGGCATGAGTCCATCAGCCTCCGTGTCAAGCCCAACCGGGCCAACACTACCACCCATGCCGAGGCTTCTTCTGCTAGGAGGGCTGTTGGTGAGGAGGAGGCTGGTGCAGATCATGTTGCTGAGGATCGTGCTGCTAGGTCTACCACTCCTTCCTCTGAGCCGTCGTGGGCCAAGAAGTTAAAGGACAAGATGAAGACTCTCTTCTGCATGCAGGCAAAGGGACAGTACATGACTCACGTGGCAGACAAGGAGAGTCGCCGCCGTGACAAGAAGGTCATGAGGCTCTTTGGAGAGGATGTGTCTGGCGGTTCTGAGGACGTCATCACGCCAGAGGCTGCCTGGATGACGAAGCAGGGGTACAAGTGGACCAGTTCAGAGGAAGACATCGAGGAGCCCGTCCCCGCCGCTGAGTCTGACGAGGAGCACGAGGAGCAGTGGGATGACTTCTCTGCCTGAGCCACCCTGTGTGTGTAGGTGTCCTCTCTGCCTTTTTGGCGTCTCGATGCCAAAGGGGGAGAGAGTGTAGGGATTTGCGTTGTGTCGTGCTTGGTGTGTTTGCTTTGTCTTTGTCGTTTGAACTTCGTTTGCCTCGTTTGCTTTTGTTTGGTTTGTGCCTTCGAGACCTATCCTACATATGGTGTAAGACATATGCTCTCTATCCACCTTAGTTAACTTATGTTTGCTATCATGTCTAGTGTTAGCCTTCCTATTACTAGATATGTGTAACACCCCGGATGTAACTTTCCCTATTTGTACTCCAACTCTTGCCGTTTCTGGTGTTAAGTTATTTTATTTTCTCGGGTTCGGGTTTTGCCTCCGTGTGTTGTTGTCGTTGTCATGCATCTCATATCATGTCATCATGTGCATTTCATTTGCATACGTGTTCGTCTCATGCATTCGAGCATTTTCCCCATTGTCCGTTTTGCATTCCGGCGCTTCGTTCCCCTTCAGTGGTCATTTCTAGCTTTCTTTCGTGTGTGGGGATTAAACATTTCCGGGTTGGACCAAGACTTGCCAAGCGGCCTTGGTTTACTACCGGTAGACCGCATGTCAAGTTTCGTACCATTTGGACTTCGTTTGATACTCCAACGGTTAACCGAGGGACCAAAAAGGCCTCGTGTGTGTTGCAGCCCAACACCCCTCCAATTTGGCCCAAAACGCACCAAACTCTGCTCCATGTCCTAGAGCGTTCGGTCACGATCGCGTGGCCGAAAACCGCACCTCATTTGGACTCTCCTAGCTCCCTCTATGCCTATATATAGGTCCTCCTCGAAAATTCCGGATCAAACCCTAGTCCCCCTCCTCCTCCAGCCGCCGGACAAAAATCCGGACGGCCGGACGTGTCTGCCCGATCCGCCCGGGCCAATCTCGCGAAGCCACGTGGCGCCGCGCCCACTTTGTCGCCTCCCGCCGCCGCCGGCCCGCGGGGCCCGCTTCTGGCCCGCGGAGCCCGTTCCCCTCCGCCCCTCCGCGCCAGGCTCCAGGGAGAGGAGCTCCCGAGCCGCCGCCGGCCGCCTTTGCCTCGCCGCGCCGCCGTGAGCACCATTGCCGGCCGCCGGAGCAAGCCGCCGCGCCCCGCGCCGCCACCGCGCCGCTCCGCCACCACTGCGCCGCCCAGCCGCCGTCGTCGCCGACCAGCCTGCCGGCGAGCTCCGGTGAGGATCCGGCGATCCTCGGGAGGCGCGCCCCGATCCAGATCCGAGGCAGCTACAGTAACCCTAGGAGGTGTTTTTTTGCTAACTCCCGAAATTGCAGATCCAAGTGCCTCTGTTCGGGGCCCCGTAACTTTGCATCCGTAGCTTCGATTTGGGCGTATAGCATATCAAAATGTTCATCTCAGAGAGTACATCATTTCATTCCATTGCATCATTTTCATTTGAGCTCATCTTGATGCCCAGAATGCTGTTAGAAGAGGGATACTTGAGTTAATTGTTAGATCTGTTACTCCGTTTAGCACTTGTCATTTTTGCCATGATTAATGTGTGCATGATATGCCCGTGAGTTCTTCATATGTTTTGTTAAGGGTTTTGTCATCTTTCCAGAGGTACAACTCATGTATTTTTAGGATGTGTGTGGTGACTTGTGCAAGCTTGCAAAGTGGTGCACTTGCTAATTCTGTTTTCAGGGACTTAGCGAGTCCTGGGTTTGTTTATCTCATGATGCCATATGTTCATGTTGTTTCCTAGTGATCCGTGCCTCTTTTGAGGATGATCAGTAAGGGAGTTTTGTTAATATTGTAGTGCTCTATCAATCCATGTCTTTGTTTGCAATTATGGAGCACCCTAGCTTGAGTCAATCGAGCTCTACTTTTGCTTCGTTGCGAATCTGGGCAGATCGTCAACTTGTTTGCGATTTTGCCGATGTTATTATAGTTGATCCGTGCATGCTATGCCATTGTTCTTGCCATGTCTAGCTTGCATTTTGTGCCTTCTTAAGGGATGTATGCTTGTCTTGCCATGACTTGCACCGTGGTGTGTGCATCGAGCTCGGAAACATGCCTTCTTGAGTTATGTTTCAGCATGTCCCAGTTTTTCTCTAAGTCTGAAAATTGATTATGTTTTTGCTATGTTCGTGTGCTTGTTAGTATATTTTGTGATCCCTTTTGACTCAAGGTCACTAATGGACTTTTGTTAAGCTTATTGAGTAGCTCCATGCCATGTCTTTCTTTGTCATGTTTAGGTCCTGTAGCATGTTTTTTTGTTGCTCCGAAGAGGGCTATATGATCTGAAATTCCAGACAAGTGTTAATTTCACTAAGTCTGAGATCTGTTTGTCATTTGCATTTTTGCCATGCTTGTTTGAACCTGTTAATGGATGAATTGGCCGTAGCTCAGTGCTAGACTTTTGTTAAGCATCTTATGTGCATGCCTGCCATGTATTTTGTTGTCATGTTTGGGTGCTGTAGCATGTTCATCTCATTGCATTTAGATGCCTACTTGCTGTAAATTACAGACTGGTGTCATTGTTGAATCGCTTGCCATTTCCAAACCGTAACTCCGATTCCGACGTTCTTTATATCGTTTTCAAGCAATTTCATCTTGTCTTTCCAGTGGCACACTTGGAATTCCAAGTTGAGGCCAGGTTCATGCATTTCCTGGCATATCTTGTATTTTGCATCCCGCATAGCATATCATCTTTGCATCGTGTTGTTTGAGTTTGCACGTGGTTGATTGTATCCTTGTTGCTTGTTTGTCTTGTTTGGGTAGAGCCAGGAGACGAGTTCGCTAACGAGGAGCCCGTTGAGTTTGCTTTCGAGGATCCAGTCAACTCTGACAACTGTGCAGGCAAGATGATCATACCCTCGAAATCACTACTATCTTTGCTATGCTAGTTTGCTCGCTCTTTTGCTATGCCATTGCTTCGATGCCTACCACTTGCTTGCAAGCCTCCCAAATTGCCATGTCAAACCTCTAACCCACCATTGTCCTAGCAAACCGTTGATTGGCTATGTTACCGCTTTGCTCAGCCCCTCTTATAGCGTTGCTAGTTGCAGGTGAATATTGGAGGCCGTTCCTTGTTGGAACATCTTTTATTTACTTGTTGGGATACCATTATATTGCCTTGTTATCTTAATGCATCTATATACTTGGTAAAGGGTGGAAGGCTCGGCCTCTCGCCTAGTGTTTTGTTCCACTCTTGCCGCCCTAGTTTCCGTCATATCGGTGTTATGTTCCCGGATTTTTGCGTTCCTTACGTGGTTGGGTTATAATGGGAACCCCCTAATATTTCGCCTTGATTAAAGCTTTTCCAGCAATGCCCAACATTGGTCTTACCATTTGCCACCTAGCCTCTTTTTCCCTTGGGTTTCCGGAGCCCGAGGGTCATCTTATTTTAACCCCCCCCCCCCGGGCCAGTGCTCCTCTGAGTGTTGGTCCAAATAGAGCCACTTGCAGCGCCACCTCGGGGAAACTTGAGGGTTGGTTTTAGTTGTACGTAGTGTTCATCTGAGTGTGCCCTGAGAAAGAGATATGTGCACCTCCTATCGGGATTTGTCGGCACATTCGGGCGGTGTTGCTGGTCTTGTTTTAACCTGTCGAAGTGTCTTGAATTACCAAGATACCGAGTCTGATCGGAACATCTTGGGAGGAGGTCTATTCCTTCGTTGACCGTGAGAGCTTGTCATGGGCTAAGTTGGGACTCCCCTGCAGGGATTGAACTTTCGAAAGCCGTGCCCGCGGTTATGGGCAGATGGGAATTTGTTAATGTCCGGTTGTAGATAACTTGAACCTTAATTTAATTAAAATGAATCAACTGAGTGTGTTACCGTGATGGCCTCTTCTCGGCGGAGTCCGGGAAGTGGACACGGTGTTGGAGTAATGTTTGCGCAGGTTGTTCTCTAGCTTCTCGCTCGTGCTTTGCCTCCTCTTCTCGCTCTCTTTTGCGAATAAGTTAGCCACCATACTTGCTAGTAGCTTGCTGCAGCTCCACTCATATTTTACCTTGCCTTACCTATAAGCTTGAATAGTCTTGATCGCGAGGGTGCGAGATTGCTGAGTCCCTGTGGCTCACAGATTACTATTACACCAGATGCAGGGCCTGATGATTCCGCTCCAAGAGACGCGTATGAGCTCAAGTGGGAGTTCGACGAAGACTCTCAACGATACTATGTTTCCTTTCCCGACGATCAGTAGTAGTGCCCAGTCGGGGGTGAACGGGACCGTTGTCGCATGTTGGGTTCTCTTTATTTTGGCGCCGTAGTCGGGCCATGAGTGTTTGGATGATGTAATGTTATTTATGTACTTGATTGACGTGGCGAGTGTAAGCCAACTATGTTATCTCCCCTTTTATTATTATATTACATGGGATGTTTGTGAAGATTGCCTAACTTGCGACATATGCCTTCAATGCGATTATATCTCTAAGTCATGCCTCGACACGTGGGAGCTATAGTCGCATCGAGGGTGTTATAATATGCCTTGTCTCTATAATATAGGGGGAGCTTTGATCCTAGTATGTGTGCCGTGCAGTCCAAAGCACCCATCTAGTTGGCACACATCTAGGGGGAGCCCGTCTATATTCTAGAGAGGAGGGGTTTGCGGTTGCTTAATATTATTTCCCTTGTGCAAATCCCGTATTGTCATCAATCCACCAAAAAGGGGGAGATTGTAAGGGCATATTTATCCCTAAGGTGTTTTGGTGATTGATGAAAACGCGTTTGCGGACTAATCGTGTGCCTTGAGTATCCCAGACATTTCGTCGCCAGGCACAAGACGGTAGGGTGCCCCTCGAAGACTGCTGAAGACGGCGTCTTTTCTATGTTTCTTTTTGGTGGATTTGAGTCGTAGGAAAGCCGTACTATTAAGAGGGGGTCCGCGTCAGAAAGGTTTGGGTGGAATCATCACGTACACGTCTCCTTATTGTCCCCTCCTTTCCCTTGGAGCATCCTCCGCTTTCTCGTCGCCTTGTTTCTGGCTGCTGCGTTGGCTCGCGGTAGTACTGCTCCCAAGTGAGCGGTAGTACCATGCTACGGCGCGGTAGTACCGTAGGTGCCCACGGTAGTACCGCTCCCCTGGAGCTGCACTACCGTTGCCCACCAGGCTAGTACCGCTCCCTCGCGGTAGTAGAGGCGGATGTAATTTTTTACATCCGCGCCTACCACGGTAGTACCGCTTTCGCTCCGCGGTAGTACCGTGCTATGTTGTCAGGCAGTAGTACCGCCCCTCTGCTGTACTACTGTGTCGGGTTTTTGCTTCTTCCGTTTATTTGCGGAAGTAGGCAAGGATGTTTCCTTCCCCCTGGCTAGGGGAGTCCTGCCTTGCGGTAGTACCGCATGGGGGCGCGGTAGTACCGCGCTCACAGAAGTACCGCCCTCAGCTCCTGTGTTTCAGATCTGACCTTGCTGTTGCTGGGGTTGCGGCAGTACCACGGGCCTGTATGGTAGTACTGCATGACCGTGTAGTACCGCTTGGCAGCAAGCGGTAGTACCGCGCGGCCTTGCGGTAGTACCGTTGGCCGCGGGCTGGTAGGTGGATAACGGTTGGATCTTTGTCCCTCACTATATAAGGGGTCCCCTTCTTCCTTGTTGACTCATCTCTTCCAACCCTAAACTCCATTGTTTCTCTAAGCTCCATTTTCGCCCGATCTCACTCCCTAGCCAATCAAACTTGTTGATTTGCTCGGGAGTGGTTGAGAAGGCCTCGATCCACACTTCCACCAAGAGAAATTTGATTCCCCCCACTAATCCCTTGCGGATCTTGTTACTCTTGGGTGTTTGAGCATCCTAGACGGTTGAGGTCACCGCGGAGCCATAGTCCATTGTGGTGAAGCTTCGTGGTGTCGTTGGGAGCCTCCAATTGAGTTGTGGAGATTGCCCCAACCTTGTTTGTAAAGGTTCGGTCGCCGCCTCCAAGGGCACCAATAGTGGAATCACGGCATCTCGCATTATGTGAGGGCGTGAGGAGAATACGGTGGCCCTAGTGGCTTCTTGGGGAGCATTGTGCCTCCACACCGCTCCAACGGAGACGTACTTCCTCTCAAAGGGAAGGAACTTCGGCAACACATCCTCGTCTCCACCGTCTCCACTCTTGGTTATCTCGTGCATTTACTTGTGCAAGCTTATTTGTATCATATCACTTGCTTGCTTGTGTTCCTATACTTGTTGCATCATATAGGTTGCTCACCTAGTTGCATATCTAGACAACCTACTTTGATGCAAAGTTTAAATTGTTAAAGAAAAGCTAAAAATTGTTAGTTGCCTATTCACCCCCCCCCTCTAGTCAACCATATCGATCCTTTCATAATCAGTGGCTATTTTTCAATAGACCAGCATGTGAAAAAGTTGGCAACTACATTGCATTCTACATGGCAACTACTATCTTCATGGTAGTGCAAATAAGACAGTTAGATAATCCACTTACTTGTTAAAAATCTTGTTGGTGTATATCTTGCTCATCTGCATCTCCATTGCTAAATATGTTAGCAATTTAGGCTGCTTGAGCGTGGTGTTTTCTTCTTGATGTAGCTCAGATCCCAGTATTTTCTGTTGCAAAGTTGTGTATTGCTTGGCAAACTATAGCAATGAGTTGCCAGGGCTCACGTACCGCTTCAAAACAGCATTGAACCCCTCGTTGTGCTGAGTAGTCTACAGAAATGGAAAGAAGCACTGCATGAAGTAGGCCGGCACCCAGTACATTCGCTTCTCCCACAGGCTAGTAAGTGTCTCGTTGTCTTGGACTTGGTATATTTCAATCATAGCCGTCCAGCTCCGTTCAAACTCCTCCACCGTCAATCTGTGGTCCACGCACAACTTGAATGCCTTGTGTAGCTCTGGAGGTCAGCAAAGAATGGTCCTAGCATCTCCTCAACCTTCTTAATAATATGCCACATGTAGTGCATGTGCACTGCCAACGGAAAGACCTCCTCTATGTCTACACGCATGCTAAAATCCTGGTATGTTATTATGTTCATCGGAGCAAGTCCACCGATGCACTCCAAGAAGGTTTTTAACAGCCAAGTGTAACCATCCGTATCTTCGTTCCGAACGAGTCCGCAACCAAACTGCAATGATTGATAGTGGTTATTTATTCCTATGAATGGAGCGCATGGCATGTTGTACATATTAGTGAGATATGTCGCGTCGAATGAAATGCAATCACGGAAATGTTTGTAGGCTCTTCTTGCAGAACCATCCACCCAATACATGTTTCTGACACGGTCCTCATCGTCCAATCTTATCCTGTAAAAGAAATCAGTATCTGCTTTTGCTTTCTCTTCGAAGTAGGCTATTGTGTCTTCTATGTCAGCCAACCTGCTCTCTCTATGGTACTTTGCCTTTAGGCTTGTGAGATCTGCTGGTATGTAGGGCATGCCTCTCAGACTACCATCTCCGTTGTGGATCAGGGACAGTATTTGGACCATTCTTGATGGACCGATGTTACAATCATGTAGCAACTTTATGAATTTCTTCTCGAGGGGGCTGAATCCTCTATGGGCGCTCAGAAATTTTACCGGGTCAAACTTCTTTATGAGTTCGTGGTTGTGTTCGTTGAAATATTTGGTGACCACCCACCATGCTCCATTTGCGTTTAGCTTACACCGGACAGGACATTCTATCTTGAGAACGATGCCTCTCTTTCGTTCGGGCACGACGGGAACAACACCTTTACCCTTCTTGTTCCTGCGTGCCTTGTAGCACCTTATCTCACGTCTGCTGTACTCGTTAGTTTTTTTATTTTCCTATGGTATTCGGTGTTCACCGCAAACCCATGGAACATTGCATATCTCTGGTAGTATTCCTTGGCATCTTCAAACGAACCAAATCTCTGCCCAACATATGGTGGTTGAGGTATCATGATTTCTGATTGCCCGTCTTCTTCCTCCCCTTGCGCTTCATCATCAGTTTCATCATTCACTTCAGTATTGGCGGCTGTTTCATCTGCTTGAGTGTTGCTTGTGCTGGTGTGCACAGGTGTTCTTGTCGTCATTGCTGCAACGATTGCCAGTTCTGACACTGATTCTACATTGTTTGTGGCAGCATTGGTGACTTGCTCATGGAACACTCCCTCTGTGTGCTCCGAGGTTCCCGCAGTAGATGTCCCCGTGCCATTGTTGATTGTAGTTGAAGCTCCTGCAAAAAAACAGGTACGTGTGTAAGCAGTATTGCCTGAATGGTAGGTTTATCGTAACAGAATATAGAAACTGCGTCTTATTTGGCATGCTATCATTCATATAGCAAGCCATGGCATCTGCATCTGGCCATGCATGGCAATTGCAGTTTTTCAGCCATGGCAGCTACAGTTCAACAAACATGGCAGCTATTGTTGCCAAGACATGGCAACCAGCGTCTTTAACATCAAAACTTGCATTCTAGGTACGAGCCCACTAGGCAAATGGAGTTAATCATGAATGGCATACACACATAGACACTAGTTGACAAATCCTGAAGACCATAGACGACTATTGCACGTATCCACTTGGTACCATTTTGTTGTTTGCCACCACCACCGTGACAAATCCACTTTCCCCCATGCTTTTCCACAAAAGCAAAATGCACTATTGTTTTGTTGGTTCACATTTTTTACCTTGTTGTGCCACATGTGCTAATCAAAGCTGGTCTGCTACTTCAATTTGCTATGCTCTATATACAATAGCGATGGCCTGCAATGGTGAAGCTTGCCACGATACCTTTTCTGTTGTTGTTCCTCCATAACAACCTACGATCATGAGCAGTTGTTCAATGCATGGCAACCGTAGTTTCTACAACATGGCACATGTAGTGGTTCAACCATGGCAAGCAAATTTTGTTCACACTTTGGCATGCATGGTTGTTTAGACATGGCAACTATCAATGTCAAAACCAGCCGATCTCGGGTAGGGGGGTCCCGAACTGTACATATGAGGATCGAAGGTAACAGGAGACAAGGGACACGATGTTTATCCAGGTTCGGGCCCTACTTCCTGCTTGATTCACTTTGATGAGTATAAGGGTTACAAGAGTTGATCTACCTCGAGATCATAATGGCTAAACCCTAGATGTCTAGCCTATATGATTTATGATTGCCTCTATGGACTAAACCCTCCGGTTTATATAGACACCGGAGGGGCCTAGGGTTGTACAAAGTCGGTTTACATAGAAAGGAAACTTCATATCCAAACGTCAAAGCTTGCCATCCACACAAAGGAGAGTCCCATTCGGACACGGGGGAAGGCCTTCTAACTTGTATTTTCACGGCCCATCAGTCCGGCCCATGTCACATAACCCGGACGCCTGGGGACCCCCTAATCCAGAACTCCCTCAGTAGCCCCTGAACCAGGCTTCAATGACGATGTGTCCGATGTGAAGATTGTCTTCGGCCTTGCAAGGCGGTTCCTCTTTCGAATACTCCAAAGCAGCTAAACAAAAGAACTATATACGGCTCTGTACAATAGTTACAACCCTGAACCACAAGGGTGAAATACTTAAACAAAATAAGTCATGTCTACTGACAGCTTTTTCGGTGAGATGTTATGTTCTGGCCTTATTATTATTTTGAACCGTTTTTTAGCCTCCCGCTTCGCGTTTCAAGGCGCGGTCTTCATAGACACATCTTGTCAAAGCAGAGACTGTGTCCCCTTATTGAGGGATTCTTATCAATACGGGTTTGGGTAATCCAACTGTGTCGTTTGCATGACCTCTTGGGAATAAGCGAGTTTTAAGGCTCATCGGGGGGCGCTTGATATTCACTGCCTTTATAAGAGGATAAGAACCCGCGTTATTACCTCACGCCTTCTTCCTCCTCTGCCCTTCCATCCTCGAGCTCCAGTGCCCAAGTTTCGATCTTTTTCGTCGCCACCAATCACTCCAGCCATGTCCGGATCTGGCTCATAGGGCAAGTGGATGGCTTCCTCTGTCATGGAGAGGAACGTCAAGGAACTCCGGGAAGCGGGGTACTTAGCCGTAGACATCTCCCACCAGCTCCTTGCCAAAAAGCATATCATCCCCACTCCGGAGCCTAATGAGAGGGTAGTGTTCATCCCTCACTTTCTCTGCGGACTAAGGTTTCCCCTCCACCCTTTCGTCTGCGGGCTCATGTTCTATTGCGGGCAAGATTTCCACGATCTAGCCCCAAATTCCTTCCTACATATTTTGGCACTCATCATCGTGTGCGAGGCACTCCTCCGCATCCCCCCCCCCACTTCGGCCTATGGCTTAAAGTCTTCAACATGAAGCCAAAGGTGGTTGACAGAGAGCACGCAGACTGTGGAGGCACCATGGTGAGCAAGCTCCCGAATGTCACCTGGCCAAAAGGGGCATTTGTGGAGACCATCAAGATATGGCAGCAGGAGTGGTTCTACATCACCGAACCCCGCGGTGCCAACTAGGCAGGCACTCCTGAGTTCAGATCCGGACCCCCGATGCGGGTTGCATCGTGGATAAACAAGGGTCTAGATTGGGCGTCGTCCAATGAGGTGATGATGCTACAGAAGCGCATCAAGAATATAATGGAGAAGAAAACCAGCCTTGCTGATGTGGTCCAGGTGCTGCTTTTTCGCTGGATTCTCCCCTGCCGGCGCCGGACTCTCCACATGTGGGAGTTCAATCCGGCTAGCCCTCAGAACCTGTAGCGATTCTTCGGCATGACGCACGAAGAGATCTGGAAGTTGCTCTTCAAGGCCCAGAAGTTGTGGCCGAAGCCGACCAAAGACATCGGCTTCGACCGTGCTCATCCGGCCACTCCCATAAGTTTTTGGATTTCCGAACCATAATTTCAAATTGAAAATCCAAAGGGGTATACTGAGACTTCCATTCTTTCTTCAGGGCTGGACAAAGAAGGCGGAGCGGATCCGATGCCCGGCTCCGCTGCCCGAAGATCCAGCTATTCCTCTTCTGACAAAGATGTTGGTCCCGGCGCCGTACCAGACGCCGGAGAAGAAGGCCGAGAAGAAGGGCAAGGGGGGCTAGAGGCGGCCTTCGCCGAAAAGGTACTTCAGATGCTGCGTCCGAGGATACCGAAGCTCTCTCCTCCCACGAGGGGGGTGAAGAAGAAGAGGAGAAGGAGGAGAGCAATTCTCCCCTTAAGGGGGGGAAGCAGAAAAGGGCGGCTTCTGGGGACCTAGAGGCGGAGGCGTCCAAGAAGTGGAAGATCTCCCTTTCGGACGATTCGGAATCGGACGCCGAAGCCAACCCCGAGTGGCACCCCAGGCTGAAGCCCCTGGCCGAATCGTAAGTATCCAAGGACATTGTACATATATCCAGTTTTGTGTTTTATTGGTTTAACACGTTGAATTGTGTGATGTAGTCCGGCTCGCGATCTCCCCCAATGATCATCGTCTTCTGGGAATTCGCTGGGGCCGAACATGATTGAGAGCGAGACGCCTCTGCAGGCCTCCCCGCCCATTGCCACGGACAACACTGAAGTGTTGTCCCGAAGAACCTCTCCAGGACATGGAGAGGTGAGGGAGGCCGTCAAGACGGTGCCAGAGGGTAATACCTCAGCTGCCGAAAACATGGGGGAACCGACCCCCATGGAGACTAGTGGCGGGGTCCATGCCCAATTCGACCCCCAACCGAATATTATTCCAGAGATCCGCACGGCTCCGGAATAAAGTGGATAGCCTCCTTTGAAAGAAGGGGGCGCGTCGACTCCACCGGCAACCTCTGTCAACCCAGAGGCGCCGGACATTCTGGTGGAAGCGCTTCAACGCGCTTCCATTGTGGAGGAACACCGTACCCTTATGGGTACGGTGGTTGAAAAGGTTCGGTCCGCTAAAAACAGATTGAATGAAGCCTATACCAGCCTACTAACAGGCTTTGAGGTATGTGAAGTAATATTTTTTAGTTGCTTTGCATATGCAAAAAATATGCCTGTGTATAGATAGTAGCCCCTGAGACTCTGTTCGGCTTTTGCAAAGGAGGGCCGAACAGAGGATCGACTAGTATTGGCAGGAGATAACATATGTGTCTATTTTAATAAACAGGCTTCGCTATTAGAGGCAACCGCATAGGTTGTCGAAGTGTCCAAACTTAAGCAGAGGTTGGAGCGTGCCGATGAAGAGCTCATCCGCACTAATAAGCGGTTTGAGGAAGAGCAAGGTATGCGGTACCTATACATACCCGGAATGATATGAGCTTTGATTAGTTATCTTGCTGAGTTTTATGGTTATACTCATACTGAATGCATCTATGGTCGAATCCCTCAAGAGCGCACTGGCCGAGGCCAAAAAGGAGGTGGAGGAGGAACGAGCCACCCGCCAAAAACATGAAGCGAGGTTGGATGAAGTCCAACAAGAGCTCAAGGATGCCATAAGCAAATGTGAGTCCTTGGAGCTCAAGGTTTCGGATCAAGACGCCGAACTTGCTAAGGCCCTCCAAAGCACGAAGGAGGCCTGGGTTGAAGCCCAAGGCGCCTGCCGAGAGACTCAAGAGGCAAGGTAGATAGTGGCGGGTAAGGCCTTTAATATTCAGAGAAAATTTGTAAGGAGAAGATACATATTACTGACTCGGGTTTGGAGTTCTCCAGGAGCGTTTGCGGATCTGCCCAGGAGTGTTGCTGACGCTGCGGAGTTCTTTCGAGCCGAGGAGGGAAGCTCAACGGAGAAGCTGTTCTAGTCACAGTACCTTGTGCTAGAGCATCCAGTGCCCCTCAGTGATCAGCTGAAGCAGTTGACTGAACTGCATAGGGTGGCCGGACTGGCCATGAAGGATGTTATAGTCTGTCTTTGGCCAGCTGAGCCCATACCCAACAGCTACTTCGGACTGATGAAGCGGCTAATCAATGCCTGCCCCAGGCTTGACGCCATAAAGCAGTCGGTCTGTATCGAAGGTGCCCGGATGGCCTTTGCCCGTGTCAAGGTACAGTGGGCGAAATTGAATGCCACCAAGCTTGCAACAGAGGGACCACCCGCGGGCAAGGAGCACCGCACGCCGGAGCGGTATTTTGATGAAGTCCTGGAAGGATCCCGCATTGTAGAGGGCCAGTGTTCGAAGGATATTATTTTTGAATGAATGTATCCGGGCTGCCCGAACTTTGTATTATGAAACAAGACTTTTATATAATATGTTTGCTTGTTTTTATTTCAGATTATTTTCCTCATGTGCGGTATTTTGCTGTATCTGAAAGTTTGCCAGTCGTCGGCTTCATCCCCCTCGTGAAGCCCCCTCGTAGATACTACGGGGGTGTTTAGAATAACATGTAATCACTCTTGACCCAACGTCTTGGTCTGTGAAGGAGGTGATTTACATAGCAAACCAGGCAATCAGACTATGCGGTTTTAGTACCTTCACTTAGCCATAGGAGTTTGACGGGGGGTTAAGTACTAGCCCCTGGTGCGCGTGCGGCTGTCCGAACTGGGATACCTTAGGCACGCGACCGAGCCGAAGTTGGTCCTTCGTATAATACGGAAAAAAATTGCAAAAGATTTATATTAAGTCACTGGATAGCTGACCAGCTCTCGCTGCATCATGACAGTCAGTTTTCGGCTTTCTCTACTGAGGTGTTTGACCGGACGAGCCAAAAACACAATCGCAGTAGTTCTCCCTTTACTACCCTAGCCGAACTGGCAGAACGTAAGGTAGTAACCATAGGAGCCGGGCAACCCAACTATTAACAAAAGACATGATTCGGAGCCGATGCATATAATGTTATATTCGGGATGCCGAAGTGTACTATAAAAGTGTTCGGACTTGTTTTTTGAAAAATATGTTTTGGCTGGGTAGAGCCCCTGGCGATTTAAGTCGTGCCGAGGTGTATATGCAATCGGACGAAAAGAGGGAATACAGATTAGGAGATGAGCCAAGACCGAATAGGTTGGGTGAAAAATTGTTTCCATTATAGTCTGATTGATACGTCAAGACATATTTGTATAGAGGATGACATAGGCCTCGAGGCTATTTTACATGCCGAGAACAAGGGAAAGTTGTATACAGGTCCTAAAGAGAGGAAGAGGATCTTGAAGATCCTTTGGACACTCTGCCGCACGTCTGCGCTGCGTTTTGTCTTGATGTGTGATCCTTTGAGAGGGTGGACGGTCGAGTACACTTAAGGGGCCTGGAAAAGGGCCCTTGGTACCATCAAAAGGTGATGTTGGTTGTAAAGAACCTGGAAAAATAAAAATAGGAAAAAGAAAGGAAGAATATGAGGGTCCAGGTAGGATCGAGCCGTATTGTGGACTTTAATATGCCTCTGTCCTTGCCCATGGTATCTTTAGTGCGTAGTTATGTACGCGCGGTACATATGCTGCAATCCAGTTGGGGCTGTGACGGAGGCTGAATTGCTAATCTAGCTCTTGACGAGCCGGACTGTCATTCTACAGGGTAGACCGGACTCGTTTGACAGTGTCCGGTGGCTTGACTGTCGATGTAGTATTCGGCCTGATAAGGCTACCCTGTATTTCAACTGTGAGGGTTGCAGTTTGCTCCTCGGTATGGAGGGAGTGCTCCATGTTTCCATTGACTGTTATAACACCCCGTGGTCCAGGCATCTTGAGCTTTAGATAAGCATAGTGCGGAACCGCATTGAAGCGGGCGAACACGGTTCGTCCGAGCAGTGCATGATAGCCACTGTGGAAAGGGATGATGTCGAAGATCAAGTCTTCGCTTCGGAAATTATCCAGTGAGCCGAAGGCTACCTCCCGCGTTATGGACCCTATGCAACAGGCCCCTACGTCGGGTATCACTCCTTTGAAGGTGGTTTTGGTGGGCTTGATTCTTGACGGATCAATGCCCATTTTGCGGACAGTGTCCTGATAAAGTAGGTTAAGGCTGCTACCGCCGTCCATAAGGACTCGGGTAAGATGGAATCCGTCGATAATTGGATCGAGGACCAATGTTGTCGAACCTCCATGACGGATACTGGTCCGATGGTCTCTGCAATCAAAAGTGATCGGACAGGCTGACCAGGGGTTGAATTTTGGGGCGACTGGCTCTATGGCATAGACGTCCCTTAATGCGCCTTGCGCTCCCGCTTGGGGATGTGAGTGACGTATATCATATTCACCGTTTTGACTTCGGGGGGAAACTTCTTCTGTCCCCTGTGTTCGGTGGGCGAGGCTCTTCATCGTCGTCCTCGCTAGGCGTCCCTTTCCCCTTATGCCCGTTGTTTAGCTTACCGGCCTGTTTAAATACCCAACAATTTCTGTTGGTATGATTGGCAGGCTTGTCGGGGGTGCCATGAATCTGGCAAGGCCGGTCTAGTATTCGGTTAAGATTGGATGGACCATCCTTGTTTCCTTTAAATGGCTTCTTCCGCTGACCGGGTTTAGGGCCACTGAATCCGGCGTTAACCGTCGTGTCTTCGATATCCTCGTTGTTGCTTCGACGCTTGTGCTTGTTGCGTCGTGGCTTGCCGTTTCCATCTCTGGCCTTGGAGGTGCCAGGGTCGCTGGTGCTGTTGCTTCTACGAGCAAGCCAGCCGTCTTCTCCCGCACAAAAGCGGGTCATGAGTGCGGTGAGGGCTGCCATAGACTTTGGCTTTTCTTGGCCGAGGTGTCGGGCGAGCCACTTGTCATGGACGCTATGTTTAAAGGCCGTGAGGGCTTCGGCGTCCGGACAATTGACAATTTGGTTCTTTTTAATTAAGTACCTGGTCCGGAGTTTCCGGGCTGACTCTCCGGGTTGCTGGACAATGTGACTAAGGTCATCGGCATCTGGAGGCCGAACATAGGTGCCTTGGAAGTTGTTTCTAAAGGCATCTTCCAAATCTTCCTAGCTACCAATAGAGTTTTCTGGTAGGTTGTTTAACCAGTGCCATGCTGGTCCCTTGAGTTTTAGGGGGAGGTACTTGATGGCATGGAGATCATCACCGCGGGCCATGTGGATATGGAGAAGGAAGTCTTCAACCCATACTGCGGGATCCCTTGTTCCATCATATGATTCAATGTTCACGGGTTTAAACTCTTCTAGGAACTGGTGCTCCATTACCTCATCGGTGAAGCATAAGGGGTGTGCGGCGCCTCTGTATCGGGCGATGTCACGACGCAATTCGGATGAAGTCCGTATGCGGTTTTTGGGCCTGATGAGGTTATGCCTGTCAGGCCAAGCTTGACGCTCGCCTTCCCGTGTTGGGGCACGCCTCCTTGATCCGTAGATTGATCTTGTTTGGCCTGCTCTATTATTCAGGTCTTCACGAAGGTCGTAGGTGTATCCTGGAGTCATTGTCTCTCTGTCTCTACGGCGAGGTGGTGCGGGTTGGTGTTCGGAGTAGGTGGCCGCTTTATCTCGCCCGCGTGGTGGCTGGTCTGGTTCATCGGCACGGTCATGTCTTGATGGTATGGGCTTGAGGGTTTCATTGTCAAATTGTGGTAGTAGTCAATGCTTCGGATAACTCTTTGTTGGGCGTTGAAGGACATACTCTTCGGCGGCTAGGACTTGGGTCCACCTGCCGTTGAGTGTATCTTGTTCGGCTTGGAGCTGCTGCTGCTGCTTTTTTAGACTCCTAGCAGTGGCGATTAGCTAGCGCTTAAAGCGCTCCTGCTCGAGTGGTTCCTCTGGCACGATGAAGTCTTCGTCGCCGAGGCTCACATCATCCTCGGAGATTGGTAGATAGTTACTATCCTCCGAGTCCTCGTTCCCGACTGGATCGTCAGGGTTAACTTGCCCATCCTCCCAATCATCATGTTCGGATGTTGGCTCGACAGGGGCTTCGGGGTCTTCGGCGTTCTCCGGGGTGTTATTATCTTCGTTGCCGGTATTGCTGTCTTTTTCGCGGCGCGATTTTGAGTGGCGCCGCTGACGTCGACGCTTTGGAGGTGCTTCAGCATGCTTGTCCTCAACCGGATCCTTCCTTCCGTCATCATCATCCTCTTTGGGTGTGTCCACCATATACATGTCATATGTGGAGGTGGTCATCCAACGTCCGGTAAACGGCGGGTCTTGGCCCTGTTCGTCTCCGGCATCATCGTCCATGCCGTCGATGTCTTCGGAGGCGTAATCCAGCATGTCGGTTAAGTCTTCAACAATGGCTATGAAGTGGGTGGTGGGTGGGACGTAAAATTCCCCGCTCTCAGCCCCTAGTCCGGGTTGGGCATAGTTCGGAAGTGATTCCTCTGTAATAGCGAGGGATCGCATTAAGTTTAGGGCCTCGTTTAAGAGCGAGGTTTGGACGTGGAAGCGAGAGTCCGCGGGGCTGGCCGGGGTGCAAGCCTCCTGGCCTTGCCTACTTGGCGCGGACTTCGAGAGTTCATATCTGGAGTCCGGGGGTGAGTCCGGCCTTTCAATGATAGGGGGAACCTGGACTGATTCCGAGTTCGCCGTGGACACGATTGCCTCTGGATCCTCGATAATGCGCTTTGTAATGGAGAGTCCGGTGGGCTCCACACTCCCATCTTCGGACCTGATGGTTTGCTCCGGATCTAAGGTCAGAGCGATGGTTGGGGCCGCGAACCCTTCAAAGATCAAGTCTCCTTGAATATCAGCGACATAGTTTAGGTTCCCGAAACTGACCTAGTGACTGGGGGCGTAGCTGTCATCTGTTCAAGGTGGCCAATCGAGTTGGCACATAGTGCGAAGCCGCCGAATACAAAATTTGGCCAGGGAGGAAAGTCTCCCCCGAAACAGCATCATTGTAGAT
Organism: Triticum aestivum; assembly: GCF_018294505.1. Taxonomy (NCBI): domain Eukaryota; kingdom Viridiplantae; phylum Streptophyta; class Magnoliopsida; order Poales; family Poaceae; genus Triticum; species Triticum aestivum. The sequence continues at coordinate 201,367,283 of NC_057803.1, read as the reverse complement.
GATCGATCGAGCCATCGAACCTTCTGTTGACGGCACAGTGGAACTCTCATTGAAAGCACCAATGTCGGTGTCAAAACCGGCCGATCTCGGGTAGGGGGTCCCGAACTGTGCATCTGAGGATCAAAGGTAACGGGAGACAAGGGACACAATGTTTATCCAGGTTCAGGCCCTCTTAATGGAGGTAATACCCTACTTCCTGCTTGATTGACTTTGATGAGTATAGGGGTTACAAGAGTTGATCTACCTCGAGATCATAATGTCTAACCCTAGATGTCTAGCCTATATGATTATGATTGCCTCTACGGACTAAACCCTCCGTTTTATATAGACACCTGAGGAGCCTAGGATTGTATAGAGTCGGTTTACAGAGAAAGGAAACTTCATATCCGAACGTCAAAGCTTGCCATCCACGCAAAGGAGAGTCTCATCCGGACACGGAGGAAAGCCTTCTATCTTGTATCTTCATGGCCCATTAGTCCGGCCCATGTCACATAACCCGGACGCCTGGGGACCCCCTAATCCAGGACTCCCTCAGCAACCACATCAGATTAGACATGGCAACTGCAGTTGTCCATGCATGGCAACTGCAGTTGTCCAGACACGGCAACTGCGTTTTGTATTGACACCGCGTAAACACCAATGTCACCTATGTTCCTTTTTCCTGATTCACTGTCCATAGAATCACTTCATACGACTCACCCGTGTACGACATTGATGGCAGGTACCCGGTTGCCGCCTGTTGCCACGTGCTGCATGATGGTCCTGCGTTTTTTCAAAAAACTCGTAAGTCCTTGCCATCCTTGCAGGTTTTCTTTCTTGTCCACATCAGTATGCTTTTTTCATATGTGTTATCTTGATTTGCCACATTGGCTACTTGAAGTTGTTCTCCCGTACATCTATCAGCGTTATCGCCCTGTGTTGGAACTTGCCATGGTATCCCTGTGTGTGTGTGGTTGTGTCATAAGAACCTGCGAACAAGGACATTGTAGCACATAAGTAGAATGCCATTTTTCCTCCCCACAAACATGTCAACTGTTCCTTTTTTTATCATGCATCGTACCGATGTTCGCGTACTGCTCTAGTAGTGGTAGCAACGGCCCTGCGGAAATGATTTGATTGTACTCTGCTGCATCCCAAGGGGGCGCTTGCAGCCTTTGAGAAAACCAAGGATCAGTGCCGTCTTCATGATTCATTTTTTTCCGCTTTTCTCCCACTGTGTTTTCAGTCACTGCATGAATAAGAACGCATGAATATTCGAAATGCATTCTTGTTGTATGCACATAAAAGAAAACACGTCAATCTTATCACATTTCTTGCATAAACAACCAATGCATGATGGCAAGTAGAACATGCACATTCATTCTCTTTTCTAAAATCTGGATGCCAACTATCATTTTGAACCGATGGCAACAACCAACATAATATGATGTCAAGTAACAACATAACATGGTGGCGGCTAACGGCAAAGATAGGTGGCAGCTAACGACAAATATAGGTTGCAACTAATTTTCTCCCTCCCTATGTACCGCCCAAATTCCTCCCTTCTTCCCCTGATTTTAGTGAATCCTACACATCCTTCTGAAGCAACTACTCGCAACAACCCAACCCAAAAGCTTAGTTCAGATCTAGGATAGAACATGGCAGATCTTGCTTATGTTGGTGGGCAAAGGGGAATAAAGACAAATTTGTGGTGTGCTTGCCATGACAGTGTGGATCTAGTCGCCATCTTCGTGGGCAATATGGAAGTGCAATTATTTGGGACAAAAGGAGGAGAAAGAGGAGGAGATCGGAGATCGGCCTGTTAGCATGTCGTCACGTTTTTCATCGATCGGGAGGGGGGCGAGGGGTGGGGGTGGGGTGGGGCTAGAGATCTGGTTTGGTTGTCATGGCAACTAGAGAAGGAAGACAATGGAGGTAGGGGATCGAGAGGTAGGAGACGACGATGACAGGTCGCACTGGGGTTCGAAGGTAGGCAAGGACGATGGGCGCGTTAGGTTATGCAGGCAGCGGGGTCGTTCACCCGGATGTGTGGGCGATTGTGTCACACACCGGACATGCGGGTTGTGGCAGGTTGCGCCCGGACACCATCGTGCAGGCGGGATTGTCTCCGTGCCACACAGCGCGTGCGGCACAACCCCCTAGATGCCACACATGTGGCAGTTATCGTCGTTCAAAACGAATCGACGGCAATCAACACGTGTGAGCAAGTTGGAGAAGTGCCACACAGGTGGGCGTTAGTGTTTCTGTTATTTAAATTAAATCTAATAATATTTCAACCGAAGGTGAAAAACATGCCATAAAATTGCCACCACTGACACGTCCGTGCTAAAAAAACACTGTACCAACTTAGCCGCGGGCAGGATCATGTCCAAACGACCTTATCAGAGATGCAAGCAAACATGAGATACTTATCCGGTTCCAAGATAATAATAACACTCAAGCTGCAAATCGCTCAAAGAAAAATGGTTCAACTACTTCCAAAAAAAGTCGCCATACTCTTAAGTTGTGACCTCCATAATGGCAGTGACAATGTCTCCATTGGCAGACTTGAGAGCCCTGACAGCCTTGGCCCTTGAGACGCCCGCCTGTGTCATCACCAGCTCGATGTCCTTTGGCTCGACTCCCTCATCGTTGACAACCTCGTTGTCATCATGCTCCACGCCCGACGCCTCAGGACTTGAGATCATTTGACTCAGGTCAGGAGCCTTGAATTGTTCTGCAGCCTGGCTCTGCAGCTGGGAGCTGAGATCCTCAATCTTGGCTTCACCGAAAATAACATACGTATCTGAATTTGGGCTCTTGAACACATCTGGCTTTGAGATGACGAACAATATCTGGAAACAGTGGTGTTAGTCGACCAACGAAGGAATACAGACCATGCTGTGTAAGTGATTGTAATAACTCACATTCTTGCTTTTCTTCACAGTGACACGGCTTACACCAGTGATGGATTTCATGCCAAGCTTCAGCATTGCCTTGCGGCTCTTCTTCTCACTCCTGCTTTGTTTTGATTTGCCACTGGCATCACCTTCTTGCCCTGTAAAATAGCAATAAGAACAATATGGATCATACAGTGTAAGAGTTACATAAAGCGAATTGTATAATACAATCTGGAGCTTCCAGATAAGAGGGAACCGGAACCAGCTAGTCATGAAAAAACACAACAATTTCTTTAACACTACCTAGCACATATGATAGTCGGCACCAAGAAAACGTCTCCTTGCATATGCAAGTCAAATTTAAACGAAATGTAATTTACTCCAAGTAAAACATAGTGCAATGCCCATTTGCCCAGTATAACCTCTAAGGCTATAACAATAAAACATCAATAAATTAGACGCCATCTATAAAAATGTACTCCCTCCGTCCAAAAATACTTGTCCAAGGAATGGATGTATCTAGACGTATTTTAGTTCTAGATACATCCATTTCTATTCATTTCTGTGACAGAGGGAGTACACTATCACAGCCTTGCAGCTCCAGGTTTGAATAGCAGACTAAAAAGTACAATATATGCACCAGAAGCAGCTAGACATCTGTGCCATCAAATTGACTACAATCTAAACATCTCCGTTCTTTTGTTTCTATTCATTTCTGTGACGGAGGGAGTACAGAACTATCACAGCCTTGCAGCTACAGGTTTGAATAGCAGACTAAAAAGTACAATATATGCACCAGAAGCAGCTAGACATCTGCGCCATCAAATTGACTACAATCTAAACATCTCCATTCTTTTGTTTATACAGCACAAAAGATCTTTCAACATCGGTCACAGGCACAGTACAAAGATTATATTCCATCTCAATTGAATTGACAATGAGGATTGTAATTTTGAAGTATCTACAACAAACCCACATGACCAAACCAATCAATATTCTTGTCAGATGCAGAGAGAATATCCCAAAAGAAGCTAAAAGCAGACAACCAGTAAACATGCATTCATCCAAACAAACCAGCCAGTGGTGAAGCTACGTGTAGACACCCAACAGAGATACTCTTCCTCCCGGGTTGCTCTCGGGCGACTCTGGAGGACCCTCGCCGCCACCCTCTCTAGTCCACCTCCTCCACGCCCCCTACCCTCGCCGTCGCAGTAGGAGGCCTCCGGGCTAATCCCCTCGGCGGACAGCGGCGGCGAGGCCACGCTCTGCTCTCCATGCACCGTTAGCCTCCTCCCCATATCCAAATCGAATGCCTCCAGAACCTTCCTGCATGGAGCTGCCAGCTGCCCGCTGGCCGGCGCATGCTGGCCCTCCGTCGGTGGCCGCCGCTCCATGCTGCTCGCCGGCAACAGCGACGCCTGCAGGCTCCCGTGTCCCACCATGGTGGCGTTATACTGCCTCCTCCTTCTGGACTTGGGGATGGGGAGAAATCTCTGACGGTTCGCCCGGCCATGACTGCGGCGGTGCACTCACGCCACTCCTCCATGTTGATGGCGCGGTCTGCATCTCCTTCATGTCCGTATGGTGAACTTCTCTGCACTCTATGTGATCTCTCTAGTTTGCTTCATTCCACTCATCACCGGCCATCCATCCCGTACCGCCGTCAACATCACCTCTTCGTCGAGCCCTTCGCCACCATCCATCCGCCCCTGCCCGTCGTTTGGTGTTTTGCCCTTGTAGCTATGCATGCTCAAGACCCTCCCATAGCTGTCGTTGTTGTGTTGCGGTGAGCTTCGTGTTCTTGGTGTTCTCTCGGTTCATCTTTGCTCAATGACGACGCAAGATGCCTCCCCAACTTGCTAATCGTTCAGAATTCCTGCGGCGGAGCCCCTAGTCAAGGTTCGTGTTCAGCTGTGGCACTCGTTGATTGTGGATGCTCCTGTGTTGCACCCTGGGGTTTGGTACGCGTTAGGCTGCTTGCGATGTCTTGGTATTGTGATCTCTCGACGGCGCCCCGCATCTACTTGTGTCTCTCGTGGTGATGGTCCTATGGTCTGCTAGCTAGGCTGTGACATGTCCTGGGTGTCTTTTTTCTCATCTTCTTTTAACCTTTTTATTTGTACGGTTTTTTGGCCCGGTTTCCCTCATAAACGTGGCCAATTTGTTCAGGTTTTCAATCCGGTTTCCCTTATAAACTGGATCATTCTCTTGGCATTATGGCCATTTGAGTGGTAATATATTCAGGTGGGGAAACTCTCCCCCCGGTGACCATTCCAAAAAAAAGAAGGTAAGTGTAGACTGTTATGTCAAGTAACATCACTTAATTTGCTCAGCAAACAAATCACGGCTATTTTCAAGTGTATACGAAAATTACATGGATACTGTACATATGTACACATGCTACCATTGTTGGCACCACCACTGAAATCGTCCAAGGGCAAAGACAATCCGACCCTAAAAGAAGGTCTAATAATGTAAACAGAAAAAAACAGGATTTAATAAATCTCACTCTGTTATTATTTTCACATGTTCGCATCAGATTTATTAATTAATACAGCTTTACGCAAAGTGGATACAGGAGACCAGTGAGCATAGTGAGTTACCATCCAAATCATCATTGTCATCATCATCGTCGTCGTCGTCGTTGTCGTCATCATCATCATCATCATCCTCAACCACAACCTCCTCTGCCTGCTCCCAAAATTCACACAGTAAGATCTTCAGATGTTACCCAGTACACAACAACTAAAACACCTATGTCACCGAGGATAATATTGAGTTATACTTCTATCGATATTAAACAGTGGATTACGCTGCCTCGTGTAAATAAATAACTAGATGAAGCATTAGGCTACAGGATTAGAATTACCAATACCCATTATAACACACTGAAAGCAATAACCTTCCAGGATCGGACTAGTTCATCGAATGGATCTAGAACCAGCAAAAACAAGGACATTTCATGGAATATTTAATCCCTGAACAAATCGATCACCGATTCTGACGATGACTGGCATTGCTCGGGAGGGGTTGGACCAAGGATCACATCCAAATCTCACCTCTGTTTTCTTCGCCTCGAGCTGCTCCTGCTCGATCTGGGCGGCGAGCTCCTCGGCAGTCTGCGCCGTCATCCTGGTGCTACGGTGGTAGTCAAGGGGCAGCGCTCGTGAGAAGGGAGGAGGTGGCGGCGGGCCGGCGAGGGCGTCAAAAACCCTAGGCAGATTCTCCTAGTGGTTGCGAGACCCGGACTAAACTCTTCACTTATTTATTTTCAGGTGGGATCGCGGTGACCACCTCAACATTTCCAAAAAATACAATATGGCACAGTTGAAACACTAAGGCTCTGTTTAACGGCAAAGTACTGTCTCCATTTCAAAATAGATGACTCAACTATATGTTACTATGACCTGTTTGGTTAATGCCAAAAACTGTGTTACTAAAACTAGAGTATTTACAAAATTATAGTAATTTCTCCGCATAATAAAAAGAGCCCTGAACCTCTTTCTTTTAATAGAGCAAGCGAAAGAAACGAGTCGATCGCTAGATCTTCTCAACAAACTCATCTGGCTATTAAGCCGCCGCTCGATCCTCTGTCCCACGTGTTCCCTAATGCGAATGAGATAGCTAGGCTGGATACATTAATCATAGGAAGGATCCGAAGCAACCCATAGCTATCCTTTAAAGATCAGCCAAGGTCCGGAGAGGCGATCTCATCTCTTTTAACGAGTACTACTACTAATCACCGCTAAAAGCAATTGCTAGCTACTAGCGACGAACGGATGCACGACCAACAGCTAGCTAGTAAATTTTACAGCATTATGTGGTGTAATCAAACAGGTCCTCTATATTGTGAATATTTAAAAAAAACATTGTTATATTAAAACCATAGTGTTTTGTACATGTATGCTAAACTACTGTAGTTTATGATATTTTGGTTTTGTTAGTACTTTCCTACCAAACAGAGCCTAAGGCTGTGTTTGATAGTAAAGTATTGAAAGAACCAAAGTATTGAAAACTACAACATTTTAGCATGTAGGTGTAAGATACCACAGTTTTGACATACCACAGTATTTTGAAGTATTGAGAATACTTTGAGTTGTTTGATAGTGTTGTGTATATTGACGCACCTAATAACTAGCTAGCCGTTTTCTACTTGCTTACCCTGTTACCCAAACCCAACGGCCATTGTGACGATTAAGCTCAATCTAGATGGAGCGCTCCCTTTAGGATGCTCTATGGGAGTGGATGGGGTGTGATTGCTCGTGATAGCTCGGGGCAGGTACTTGTTGCTCGGGTTGGCCGCTAGGAGAATATTCATGACACTTTTGGGGTAAAGGTCAACGCGCTGGCAGCAGCAGTGACGACGGCGACGAAGATGGGAGCAATCCGGGTTGCCTTTGAAACCGCTCACAGCTTCTTGCAGATGCCTCGTCAAGAAGTTGCTCGAGAAAAATTAACGAATCGTTAATTAATAATTAACAAACGCGTTAATTACTGAACCGTTTTCGATTCTTTTGAATCGCGACTCGGACGCTCCCACGACCTACCCGGCCCACACTATATAGTCAGGCAGACGTCTACCCTGGCCGCTACTTCGTATGATTTCGCATCACCGTTACAGATCATTGCGCCGCCAATAAAATCTTCTCCATCCCTCCTTTCGACGTGCACGGGGAGAAGGGACAGCAGGCCTCCGGAACCCCGCCTCTCGTGATCCTGTACGGGAAAGGGGTGATCAGGTTTTTGGGGAGCGCACTCGTGCGACTGCTGGCAGCGACGACTTCGCGAACGACGACTTCTTCCCTGACCTCGGCAACCTCATCCTCGACGACATGGGCGACAACGTCAACGTCGGCGGTGTTGTTCCCGCTGCACCGTATGCGATTCTATCTTTCTTGTTCGAGATCGTGGTAGAATTCATGGTTCTAGTATGTGCCCTAGATGTGATATATTCATCTACTATGCTAGTTCGCATGATTAGCTTAATCTCTGCAATTGTTGTCATGATTTATTTTCTGTTTATTCGGATTAAATCTCGTAGTATTGCTCATATTTCCAACAATTCCAAAACCTGATTATAGGCAATTTACACCGAGTGGTTTTGCTGCGCATCTGAAGCCGCCTGCCTTTAAGGGGGTGCAATATAAGAGGTGACGCATGAGAGCAGTCTACTGGTTTCAGAGCATGGGCTGCTATGACGCCACTAAAGGCAAGCCTTAGGGCGATCTTAATCCAGCACAGCTGGAAGCTTTTGTGAAGATCGATACTCTTTTTAAAGGCACTCTTCTGAGTGTTCTTGATGATTCCATTGTGGATTCGTATATGTCGTTTGACAACGGCAAGGACATGTGGGCTGCGCTCGAGGCTAAGTTTGCTGCCTCGGACGCCGGCAGCGAGATGTACGTCATGGAGCAATTCCATGACTACAAGATGACTGATGAGCGCTTTGTTGTACAGCAAGCCCATGAGATACAGTCGCTCACAAAGGAACTCGAGTACTTTAAGTGTGTGTTACCGTACAAATTTGTTGCCGGAGGCATCATTGCCAAGCTTCCACATTCGTGGAACAATTTTTCTACTTCCCTGAAATACAAGAGACAGGAGTTTTCCGTTGCGGATCTCATTGGTGCTCTTGATGTTGAAGAGAAGGCGAGAGCAAAGGACACACGTGCTCGAGTTGCCGAGGGAACTTCTAGTGCCCATATGGTACAGAAGAAGAATTTCCATCCCAACAAGAACAAAACTCAGGGCAAAGGCAAGTTTGATACAAAGAATAAGCCGTCACATTCTACCAACTTCAAGAAGAATTCTCATAAAAAGGGGAAGGAACTTTGCCATGTCTGCGGTGATCCCAATCACTGGGCTCCGAAGTGTCCTAACCGCTTTGAGGAGCGTGAACATGAGAAGAGCGGCAAGTCCGCTAATGTTGTTATCGGTGATACTGATATGAAGGAATCTGGGTACGGTATTCTTCCTACCATCCTTTCAGTATTTCAATCTCCTGATTGGTTGATTGACATCGGTGTCAATGTACATGTTTGTGCTGACGCCTCCATGTTTTCTTCTTACCAGGTCAAGGGACTTCTCTCGTGCTAATGGGGAATGGGTCACATGCAATCGTTCGAGGTGTTGGTACGGTCGATCTGAAGTTTACTTCGGGGAAGACCATGCGTCTGAAGAACGTTCATCATGTGTCGTCCATCAATAAAAATCTCGTTAGCGGTTCCCGATAGCTAATGGATGGGTCAAGTCAATCACATCATTCTCTAATGATGTGATCCCGTTCATCAAATGACAACTCTTTGTCCATGGCTAGGAAACTTAACCATCTTTGATTAACGAGCTAGTCAAGTAGAGGCATACTAATGACAATCTGTTTGTCTATGTATTCACACATATACTAAGTTTCCGGTTAATACAATTCTAGCATGAATAATAAGCATTTATCATGATATAAGGAAATATGAATAACAACTTTATTATTGCTTCTAGGGCATATTTCCTTCAGTCTCCCTGAGGGAGTCCTGGATTAGGGGGTCTCCGGACAGCCGGACTGTTGGACTATGAAGGTACAAGATTGAAGACTTCGTATCGTGTCCGGATAGGACTCTACTTGGCGTGGAAGGCAAGCTAGGCAATACGGATATGAATATCTCCTCCTTTGTAACCGACCTTGTGTAACCCTAACCCTCTCCGGTGTCTATATAAACCGGAGGGTTTTAGTTCGTAGGACAACATACAATCATACCATAGGCTAGCTTCTAGGGTTTAGCCTCTCTGATCTTGTGATAGATCTACTCTTGTACTACCCATATCATCAATATTAATCAAGCAGGACGTAGGGTTTTACCTCCATCAAGAGGGCCCGAACCTGGGTAAAACATTGTGTCCCTTGCCTCCTGTTACCATCCGGCCTAGACGCACAGTTCGGGACCCCCTACCCGAGATCCGCCGGTTTTGACACCGACATTGGTGCTTTCATTGAGAGTCCCGCTGTGTCGTCGCCATCAGGAAGGATGCCTCATCCCGTCTTTAGAGACGGCACTGTTGCCAAGGGAGCTTTGGCTGTCAGCCAAACTCTCCGGCTAGGTGGTTTTCTTATGACCACCTGTTCGGCGGATGCGCCGACGATGACTTCTCGGGTCATCGAAAGCAATCTTCACGTCAACTCGGAACTCGCCGAGCAGTTAGATCCAATGGAGCTCTCTTCCCTAAACGAGCTCTTGGATCGCATCGCCACCCTGGGAGTCGCTACAGACTACGATCAGATTGGGTCTAAACCCTATCTGAGAGAGATCAACTCTCCCCAGGTCACCCATCATGTTGCAGTGGTGGAGGAACAATGCGGCAACCCTTCATCTATCTTAAGGACTAGCTATGTCCGGATTCCCGATCCCTCCAAGCTGGATACCCGCGGAGGGGAGGACGTCACTCAAGAACTGAACCTAGAGTCAGGCAGCGGGCTAGATTCATTGGAAAACATCCAAGAATCCAAACTTCCGAGTTCGGAAACTCCTTGGCCCCTGAGTCTCGGATTGGGTGAGGATTCAGATTCAATTCCACCCACCCACCCAAACATAAGCGATCTATCCCAAATTAGGCAAGATCCCGAAGAAACAGTACACCATTACTGGGCCAGATTCCTCCTGGTCATGAACAGGATAAAGGACTGCCGCGAGGAAGACACAATTTCATTCTTCTGCAATAATTGCACAGACAAGGGAATCCTCAACGCCATAAGGCGCCACAAAATTACGTGCTTTGCCGACTTGGTGTCCATGGTATGAAAGTACTATGCGATGGAAAACACCTGGAAAATCGAAATAAAATTTTGGGATAATCCGGCCCTGAATACAAACCCAGTTCGAAATAAAAGGGTGCATTATCGCTAGACACCCGGGTTAAACACCAAAAAGCAAAAACCCTCTACAGGGCATGGAACTGTACTGGAGGGATGGCTCAATGGACCCTGTAAAATTCATAGTACAGAGGGCGCCACACCAACTCATAGCCTTAGAGCATGTTGGATACTCCGGCAGGTGGCCAAAAGTGGCAAAGATCTTCTAACCCCAGAAGCCACAGAGCACCAGCCCAGGGATACCAGTACGGTATTAACAGTCTTCGAGACTTTCGCATCAAATAATATGCAAAAACGAACACTCCGCAGCCTTGCCGAGGTCTACCACGCGGCAACAATAAACCCATGGAGTGACACGGCTATTACTTTTAATGCCAGTGACGAACCTAAATTTCGAACAGCCCGAGCACCAGCCGCATTGGTCCTCAGTCCAATAGTGGACGACTTTCGACGCACCAAGGTACTCATGGACGGTGGCAGCGGATTGAACCTCATTTATGAGGAAACCCTTTGAAAAATGGAAATAGACTGGAACCGCATCGAGCGAAGCAGCACAACCTTTAGAGGAATAATCCCCAGTCAGGAAGCGCGCTGTACAGGAAAAATCACACTAGATGTGGTGTTCGGCACGCCAGATAATTACAGGTCCGAAGAGGTCACGTTCCAAGTGGCCCCATTCAGTAGCGGATACCACGCTCTATTAGGGCGGGAGGCGTTTACAATCTTCCAAGCCATACCCCATTACGGGTACATGAAGCTCAAAATGCCCGGGCCCAACGGAATCATCACTCTTGCTAGTGATCCGGACATAGCACTCCGCGCCGAAAATAAGACAGTCGCACTGGCCCTCGAGGCACTATCCGAAGCCCTAGCGGCCGAGGAACTGACTACGCTGCGCTCCACGGTGAACAGGGACGACGTGATACTCGATAAAAGATCCAAGTCCACCTCCTTTAAACCTGCGGATGAAATAGTCAAATTCCAAGTCCATCCAACGGACCCTACAAAAACAGCTTCCATCGGGGCACAATTAAACCCTGATGTCGACGCCGCACTACGAGAGTTCCTACGCGAGAACTGGGACATTTTTGCCTGGCACCCTTCAGACATGCCAGGAATCCCACGTAGGCTGGCCGAGCACAGCCTAAATATCCTAAAAGGATTCAAGCCAGTCAAGCAGGCTCTTCGGCGTTTCTCCGAACCTAAGAGACAAGCCATGGGAGAGGAACTAGCCAAGCTATTGGAGGCCGGATTCATCAGAGACATAAAACATCCGGACTGGCTAGCAAACCTGGTGATGGTACCAAAGAAGGACAAATCCTGGCGCTTGTGCGTCGATTTTAAGGACCTTAACAAGGCCTGCCCAAAGGATCCCTTCCCCCTCCCCCGCATCGATCAAATCATCGACGCTACCGCAGGACACGATTCATTGTGTTTCCTCGACGCATACTCCGGCTACCATCAAATTAAAATGGCAGAGCCAGACCAAGCCGCAACGGCATTCATCACACCGTACGGCCCATTCTGCTTCAACACAATGCCCTTCGGGCTCAAAAACGCCGGCGCAACATATCAGCGCATGATTCAGACATGTCTGGCAAACCAGATCGGCAAAACAGTGGAGGCATACGTAGATGACGTGGTCGTCAAAACCAAGCATGTCGAATCTCTAGTAGACGACTTGAGGCTCACATTCGATAACCTCCGAACATACGACATCAAGCTCAACCCGGAAAAATGCGTTTTCGGCGTACCAGCCGGAAAGCTCTTGGGCTTCATTGTATCCGGTAGAGGAATTGAAGCAAATCCAGCCAAGATCCGAGCTCTGTCACAATTGGACATCCCAAAGGACCTCAAACAAATACAAAAATTGACCGGATGCGTGGCGGCTCTAAGCCGCTTTATCTCCCGCTTGGGAGAAAAGGCATTACCCCTTTATCGCCTCCTCCGGCGCACCGAACACTTCGAGTGGACGGATGCCGCCACGGCCGGACTCGACGAAATAAAAGCCATATTGGCAACAAACCCAGTCCTGGCCGCGCCAAACATTGGCGAACCAATGCTATTATACATTGCGGCAACTCATCAAGTAGTAAGCGCAGTGCTCGTCGTCGAACGAGAAACGGACGGACACAAATTCCCCCTTCAAAAGCCGGTTTACTATGTGTCCACTGTCCTTACTCCATGCAAGTCACGGTACCCGCATTATCAAAAGATAGCGTACGCGGTTTTTATGGCATCCCGGAAGCTGCGACACTACTTTCAAGAGTGTTCAATAACTGTAGCCTCGGAAGTACCACTTAACGATATTATAAACAACCGCGACGCGACGGGCCGGATTGCCAAATGGGCCATTAAGCTCCTCCCGTTCGACATAACTTACAAGCCACGGCGAGCTATTAAGTCGCAAGTTTTGGCCGACTTCGTCGCCGAGTGGACGGAAGCCGAACTCCCTAAAGAGTACGACACATATTCAAACTGGATCATGCACTTCGACAGCTCCAAAATGTTGGCTGGTCTGGGGGCTGGCATTGTTTTGACGTCCCCAACAGGAGATATAGTTCAATACGTACTACAAATAATGTATACGGACTCCAACAACGCAGCCGAATATGAGGCCCTTCTACATGGACTCCGGATGGCAGTATCCATGGGCATTCAACGCTTAGAGGTGCGCGGGGATTTGAACCTCGCGATATCCCAAATAAATGGATACTTTGATGCCAAGGATCCAAAAATGGCAGCTTATCACAATGTCGTCCTAAAAATGTCAGCTCGGTTCGAGGGGTTCGAATTTCACCATATAGCCCGGGAAAACAATCAGGCAGCAGACGTCCTGGCACGCATCGGCGCAAAATGCGATGCCGTCCCTCCAAACATCTTCTTGGAGAGGCTGTTCAAGCCATCCGTAGTATGGGAAGGGGAACCCGGAAATAACAGCCCGGACCCAACCGCACTGCCCGACACCGAATATTCTGACATAATTGGAGGCTCTGCCAACGAAATAACATCTTCAGCCCACGTAATAATGGCAGTCATCGCCCCGTGGACAGAACCATTCCTAGCCTACCTAACTAAGCAGGAACTTCCCGCGGACCAAAACGAGGCACGCTGCATAGTGCGGCGATCTAAAGCCTATAAAGTGCATGAGGGAGAGCTTTATAAGAAAAGCACCACCGGAGTCCTTCAAAGGTGCATCTCCGAAGAGGAAGGGCGGAATCTTCTGGCCGAAATTCATGCCGGACTCAGCGGTCACCACACGGCGGCCTGGGCCCTTATAAGCAAGGCCTTCCGTACAGGCTTCTATTGGCCGACGGCCCGGGCAGACGCTCAGGACTTAGTCCAACGATGCGTGGTTGCCAGCTTTTTGCTAACCAAAGCCATATGCCACCCACCGCCCTCCAAACTATCCCCATCACCTGGCCCTTCGCGGTCTGGGGGCTTGACATGGTTGGAACCCTTAAAGGAGGAACCCACAAGCAAAAATACTTACTGGTCATGGTGGATAAGTTCACCAAATGGATAGAAGCCAAGCTTGTTAAGACGGCCGAATCCGGACCGGTGATAGACTTCATATCCGGGGTCGTACACCATTATGGCGTCCCCCATAGCATCATCACTGATAACGGCACGAACTTTACGGCCGATGAGGTAAAACTCTGGTGCAAAAACATGGGCATCAAGCTTGATTATGCTTCAGTCTATCACCCACAAACTAACGGTCAGGTCGAGCGAGCAAATGGTCTTATCATGAGCGGCAACAAACCCAGATTAGTGCGGTCCCTCAAGGAATCTAACACGCATTGGGTAGAGGAGCTCGACTCCGTACTCTGGGGGCTGCGGACCACGCCGAATCGCACTACCGGATACACACCATTCTTTATGGTATACGGCGCTGAGGCGATTCTGCCCTGCGACATTATTCATGACTCACCTTGAGTGCGCATGTACGAAGAAAGAGAAGCCAAGATCGATCGGCAGGATAGTTTGGACGCCTTGGAGGAGGAGCGTGACGTGGCAAAAGCCCATTCCGCATTCTATCAACAGCAGGCTCGAAGATACCAAAGCAGAGAAGTACGGGCCAAAACTTACAATATTGGCAAGTTAGTTCTATGCCTGCCGGATAAGAAAAAGGACAAACTCAAGCCCAAATGGGAAGGTCCCTTCATAATTGACCAAGTCTTGACTGGTGGAGCGTACCGTCTATGGGATGCATTGGATAATCGACTCGAGCCGAACCCATGGAATGCAGCCCGACTTTGAAGATTCTACGCCTAACGCCGGACTATGTGTTCGTCTCCTTCCTCTGTCCATTTTTATACACTATCTGTCTTATATTTTTCTCCTTCTCCTTTTCTTTTCTCTCACAGCCTTTAGGGGCCCATTCGTGCCTTGTTTGCATGCAACTGACGCGCTATCCACACTCATCATACCTGGGGGTTTCTTTAACAGAAGCTTATTCATACGGGCTTTATGCCCAACACATGTGTTATCCTTCCGCATGTACCCTTTATTCACCATTATATGCATCGATATGACTTAAGTTTTGGCCAAGCTGGGTTGCCTGGCTCTTGTATTTATGCCCTACGTTCCCGTTAATTCGGCTAGGGCATAAGGGGAGCACCTCTGCGATTGTTACCGCCGGGTCAACCGGATGTGTACCTCAGGCTGGGTGAAGCCGAAAGCTAGCGTTCTTAAGGGAATATTCGGTCGGTGAACTAAAGATGATTTTTCACTTATTTATTTATGCGCCCCCAGATGTTTTTTCTGCGTCTCTTCTCGCAGTCCGGACATGCACTTTAGGGCATGCCTCCTAGGGAAAGGAACCCCTAACGGAACTATTCTCCCTGGAAGATGTTTCTTACTAACCATGTAATATAACATAACTAGTTGGGCACTTGTCCGTTAAAGCACTAATGAGCCCTACGCCTGGTCTCCACGCATGCCCCGGTTCTTACATAACCGAGAGGGTATTCGGATACACTCCAAACCGTCGGGTCCCGAGGTTGAAGCGAAAAGGTCCGCCACGACAAATGATCTACAATCCGGCTAGAAGGCATTATACATGTCACTTTAAATTACATAGTCAATTTGACTGGTTGAATTCCTCTTCAATACCATCCAATAGGCTGTCTAGTGTACAATCCTGTTGGGAATACTTTGCGGCCAATTCTACTTGGTCGTACACTAAGCTCACAGGGATCTCCTTCCAATCGGGCCCCACAGGTCCGACCTTGGCCATGTGGTTCGGGTCAGCCTTCGTGTACCGCGTCTTCACCATTGCCCAGGCTTCCCTGGCGCCCTGACGGCATGCCGATATCTTCCATAATCGGAAGCGCCGCCGCGCTCCCTTCAGCTTCTCTGCAAGCTCTCCAAGGCCTTCGGGCATGGAGACGGATGGCCACAAGGCCTGGGCGATGCCTTACATCACCTACCAAACTCGTTCGTGCAGTTGTGAGAGCTCGGGAAGAAGGTCACCCGTAGAACTGGGCATTTCCTCTGTAGGACGACCTGTTAGCATACCTACAGACATAACTCTGTCAGCCAACTTCCTCGATGAACTCTTTGTCAAAGTTTGTTCAAGCACTTACTAAATATGCCGCGTCGAAGCTGCTGATTCTCCTTAACAGAGCCCGACAGTTGGGCACGAACATCTTTTAGTTCCACGCCCAGCTTGGTGTTGGCATCTAGGAGATCATTCTTCTCCTTCCTCACCCTCGTAAGCACGCTCTCACCGGCCTTCAACTGGCGTAGGAGCTGTTGCTTATCCGGATTTACTCCAGCGCCATCTGCAATTTTATCGTCAGATCTGCATATACGCCGCACTATATATGATACTTATCATTTGAAGGATATATTACCAGAGGGGTCTCTTTGGGCTCCCCTTCTGCGGCCAGTGTGGCCTGAAGTTGGGCTTTGCACTCTTCCAGCTCCTGGGCCAGTTGGGTATTCTTTTCTGTAAGAACCTGCATAACAAATGATCCTTAAATCAGTTATTCTAACTGTTTCAAGCATTGTTGTGGAAATCGTTAATTGGTAACTGCTCGGTTGGCTGGCAAGTAGGGGGTTAATAGGCTAATCAGCAAGTTAATCGGCCATTAAATCAATTAATCGGACGATTTATCAGTTTATCGGCTACTCGGTGACCCTATGAGTAGGGATTAATCGGCAGGTTAACTGGTTAATCTGATGAATTCTTGAACAGGGGTTTCAAGTCTCAGGGGCTACTGATATATATAACCACCAAATTTTCTCACCCGTATGTCTTTTACATACTGCTCCGTGGCTCTGGCTAGACCATTTTGAGCGGCACGGAGGTACGCATCTCCCGAGTTGAAGGCATCCAATGCCTCTTGGGAGAAACAAGCGTCACGAAGAACAATCCGACAACGCCTGTGGTTCATGGCACTTTCCACCTCGGAATTGGTGGCGGACAGTCTATCCGCATCCTCTGTCGGAGGAGCGCCCGGCACACGCCTCGTATTCATTCCCGCCTCCGAATCCGGTCTTGGAGCCTGGCTGGTGGAGGCGCGATTAGTAGCCTCTCCGGGTATAGTCCGGCGAGCGCTCTTTTTCCTAAAAAGAAGGCATGGGCGTTAGTATGCCTCTGAGAATAATGTCTTGGAATAAAGACGGCGCGTCGTACAGCTGCGCCGGTGTCTCAATCCGGACTGTGTGTCTTTTCAGCCTGCTTGGCCTCGCGGCCCCTTGTTGGCTAGTCGCCGCAGGCTCGGCCTTCTGCCTCAAGGACCTCCCCTGCAAAACACGGTTGTTATACGGTAATCAAAAACACGCAGGGACGGATCCCTTTTCAAAGTACTGGGACTTCGGTCTCAGTTACCTGTGAGGCTGGAAGTAGCCCAGGGTAATCGGCCGTAAGGGCCACCAAGGCGTTGCCATTGCTCAATTGGTAAAATACCCCATCGATCAGCTCCACAGATATGTCCGGATCCTCCTGGGAGGCCGGGTCAAGGGACCGTTCTGGGTCCTCGGGCTGTGGAGGGGGGTTGTTTATCTCCCTTACAGCCTGGCGCAACTCCTGCGTTGAAATCGCTAGGCTGAATACTTAACTATGGGAATATGAAATGGATGGGCGAGAAAAAGTCTCCGCTTACCCAGCTCAGAGGATTGTACATAGAAAATCCGCCCTGCGGGTTGACACAAAGGAATTCCTCCTCTTCTCCCTTGTACAAAGTGGATAAGATCTTTATTAGATCAGCAACCGATCCCGGCCCTTTACAGCCGTAGCGGGTGGCGTCATCCTCCCCGTTGAAATCCCACATGGGGTGGCCTCTATACTGAAGCGGCTGCACCCCCCGCATAATACATGTGGCCATGACCTCAATCATGGTCAATCCAGATCGAGGTAACAAACTTATCCGGCTCATCAGGTAAAGAACGTCCCTGTCATCTTCCTCCAGGGAGCTCCATGGACGCCAGCTCCGGCGCTTCTTCAAAGGAGCGTTGTCGAACTCAGGGAGGCCGATTCGTATAGGATCAGGGAGGGGGATGTCTTCTATATAAAACCATTCTGAAGGTCAGTCTTCAGACGTCTTCTTTGGGGTTCCGGACAAATATCCGGTCCCGGCAATACGCCACACTTCGGCTCCGCCCACTTGATATATTGACCCCTTCTGAGAACGGGACACAAGGCAGAACAGCTTCTTCCACAGCGTGAAATGAGCCTCACAGCCCAAAAACAGCTCGCAAAGGGCTACAAATCCCGTGATATGCAATATGGAGGCAGGCGTAAGGTTGTGCAACTGGAGGTCGTAGAACTTCAGGAGCCCCCGGAGAAACGGATGAATTGGAAATCCGAGCCCTCTTACCAAATAAGGGACAAGGCATACCCGCTCTCCCTTGGAGGGATTGGGAAGGCTCTCCGCTTGCTCTCCGCCATTGTAGGTGGCGAGCCCGACTCGAACCGGGACCATGTACGCTGGGGGAAGAAATCCCTTGGTCTGAAGCATCACTAATTTGTTGTGCGGGATGGAACATCTCTCCCAATCTCCAGGCTTGGGGCTAGGGGAGCGAGAGGAGGAGCTGCGTCAACCGGCCATGATGGAATGGATCTCTGTCGGATGCGCTCCGATGAAGGCTCGCCAAGGGAGTATGGTGTGATTTGGATCTGAATCCTCGTCTTTTTAATAGGAAGCTCATTCACATAGCTAGGGGGGTAAATGTAAAAACACCCTGGCTCTTCACATTCGCTCGACATGTGGAAAGTGGCCATTATTGGGCGTGGAAGCCAAGGAGCGCAACATTTACAAGAGGCCGGACACTATTTCAACAGGTACATGGAATTTGGAGAGGAACCCGCCTTGCAATGCCGAAGACAATACTGTGCGCCGGACTCATCGTCATTGAAGCATGATTCAGGGGCTACTGAGGGAGTCCTGGATTAGGGGGTCTCCGGACAGCCGGACTATATCCTTTGGCCCGACTGTTGGACTATGAAGGTACAAGATTGAAGACTTCGTCTCATGTCCGGATAGGACTCTACTTGGCGTGGAAGGCAAGCTAGGCAATACGGATATGGATATCTCCTCCTTTGTAACCGACCTTGTGTAACCCTAACCCTCTCCGGTGTCTATATAAACCGGAGGGTTTTAGTCCGTAGGACAACATACAATCATACCATAGGCTAGCTTCTAGGGTTTAGCCTCTCTGATCTTGTGGTAGATCTACTCTTGTACTACCCATATCATCAATATTAATCAAGCAGGACGTAGGGTTTTACCTCCATCAAGAGGGCCCGAACCTGGGTAAAACATTGTGTCCCCTGCCTCCTGTTACCATCCGGCCTAGACGCACAGTTCGGGACCCCCTACCCGAGATCCCCCGGTTTTGACACCGACACTCCCACTTGCACTAGAGTCAATAATCTAGATTACATTGTAATGATTCTAGCACCCATGGATTCTTGGTGCTGATCATGGTTTGCTCGTGAGAGAGGCTTAGTCAACGGGTCTGCAACATTCAGATCAGTATGTATCTTGCAAATATCTATGTCTCCCTCCTTGACTTGATCGCGGATGGAATTGAAGCGTCTCTTGATGTGCTTGGTTCTCTTGTGAAATCTGGATTCCTTTGCCAAGGCAATTGCACCAGTATTGTCACAAAAGATTTTCATTGGACCCGATGCACTAGGTATGACACCTAGATTGGATATGAACTCCTTCATCCAGACTTCTTCATTTGTTTCTTCCGAAGCACCTATGTACGCCGCTTCACACATAGATCCCGCCACGACGCTCTGCTTGGAACTACACCAACTGACAGCTCCACCATTCAATAAAAATACGTCTCTGGTTTGTGACTTAGAGTCATCCGGATTAGTGTTAAAGCTTGCATCGACGGAACCGTTTACGACGAGCTCTTTGTCACCTCCATAAACGAGAAATATATCCTTAGTCCTTTTCAGGTATTTTAGGATGTTCTTGACCGCTGTCCAGTGATCCACTCCTGGATTACTTCGGTATCTCCCTGCTAAACTAATAGTAAGGCACACATCAAGTCTGGTACACAACATTGCATACATGATAGAACCTATGGCTGAAGCATTGGGAATGACTTTCATTTTCTCTCTATCTTCTGAAGTGGTCGGGCATTGAGTTTGACTCAACTTCACACCTTGTAACACAGGCAAGAACCCTTTCTTTGCTTGATCCATTTTGAACTTCTTCAAAACTTTATCAAGGTATGTGCTTTATGGAAGTTTAATTAAACGTCTTGATCTATCTCTATAGATCTTGATGCCCAATATATAAGCAGCTTCACCGAGGTCTTTCATTGAAAAATTCTTATTCAAGTATCCTTTTATGCTATTCAGAAATTCAATATCATTTCCGATCAGCAATATGTCATCCACATATAATATCAGAAATGCTACAGAGCTCCCACTCACTTTCTTGTAAATACAGGCTTCTCCAAAAGTCTGTATAAAACCATATGCTTTGATCACACTATCAAAGCGTATATTCCAACTCTGAGAGGCTTGCACCAGTCCATAAATGGATCGCTGGAGCTTGCACACTTTGTTAGCACCTTTTGGATCGACAAAACCTTCTGGTTGCATCATATACAACTCTTCTTTAAGATATCCATTAAGGAATGCAGTTTTCACATCCATTTGCCAAGTTTCATAATCATAAAATGCGGCAATTGCTAACATGATCCGGACGGACTTAAGCATCGCTACGGGTGAGAATGTGTCATCATAGTCGACTCCTTGAACTTGTCAAAAACAATTTGCAACAAGTCGAGCTTTGTAGACAGTAACATTATCGTCAACGTCAGTCTTCTTCTTGAAGATACATTTATTCTATATGGCTTGCTGATCATCAGGCAAGTCAACCAAAGTCCACACTTTGTTCTCATACATGGATCCCATCTCAGATTTCATGGCCTCAAGCCATTTTGCGGAATCTGGGCTCATCATCGCTTCCTCATAGTTCGTAGGTACGTCATGGTCAAGTAACATGACCTCCAGAACAGGATTGCCGTACCACTCTGGTGCGGATCTTACTCTTGTTAACCTACGAGGTTCGGTAGTAACTTGATCAGAAGTTTCATGATCATCATCATTAGCTTCCTCACTTATTGGTGTAGGAATCACTGGAACTGATTTCTGTAATGAACTACTTTCCAATAAGGGAGCAGGTACAGTTACCTCATCAAGTTCTACTTTCCTCCCACTCACTTGTTTCGAGAGAAACTCCTTCTCTAGAAAGGATCCATTCTTAGCAACGAATATCTTGCCTTCGGATCTGTGATAGAAGGTGTACCCAACAGTCTCCTTTGGGTATCCTATGAAGACACATTTCTCCGATTTGGATTCGAGCTTATCAGGTTGAAGCTTTTTCACATAAGCGTCGCAGCCCCAAACTTTAAGAAACAACAACTTGGGTTTCTTGCCAAACCACAGTTCATAAAGTGCCGTCTCGACGGATTTTGATAGTGCCCTATTTAACGTGAATGCAGCCGTCTCTAAAGCATAACCCCAAAACGATAGCGGTAAATCAGAAAGAGACATCATAGATCACACCATATCTAATAAAGTGCGGTTATGACGTTCGGACACACCATTACGCTGTGGTGTTCCAGGTGGCGTGAGTTGCGCAACTATTCCGCATTGTTTCAAATGAAGACCAAACTCATAACTCAAATATTCACCTCCACGATCAGATCGTAGAAACTTAATTTTCTTGTTATGATGATTTTCCACTTCATTCTGAAATTCTTTAAACTTTTCAAATGTTTCAGACTTATGTTTCATCAAGTAGATATATCCATATATGCTCAAATCATCTGTGAAGGTAAGAAAATAATGATACCTGCAAAGAGCAAGAATACTCATCGGATCACATACATCAGTATGTATTATTTCCAACAAGTCTGTTGCTCGCTCCATTGTTCCGGAGAACGGAGTCTTAGTCATCTGGCCCATGAGGCATGGTTCACAAGCATCAAGTGATTCCAAAATCCCATCAACATGGAGTTTCTTCATGCGCTTTACACCAATATGACCTAAACGGCAGTGCCACAAATAAGTTGCACTATCATCATTAAACTTATATCTTTTGGCTTTAATACTATGAACATGTGTATCACTACTATCAAGATTTAGTAAAAATAGACCACTCATTAAGGGTGCATGACCATAAAAGATATTACTCATATAAATAGAACAACCATTATTCTTTGATTTAAATGAATAACCTCTCGCATCAAACAAGATCCAGATATAATGTTCATGCTCAACGCTGACACCAAATAACAATTATTTAGGTCTAAAACTAATCTCGAAGGTTGATGTAGAGGTAGCATGCCGACGATGATCACATCGACTTTGGAACAATTTCCCACGCGCATCGTCACCTCGTCCTTAGCCAATCTTCGCTTAATCCGTAGCCCCTGTTTCAAGTTGCAAATATTAGCAACAGAACCAGTATCAAATACCCAAGCGCTACTGCGAGCATTAGTAAGGTACACATCAATAACATGTATATCAAATATACCTTTCACTTTGCCATCCTTCTTCTCCGCCAAATACTTGGGGCAGTTCCGCTTCCAGTGACCACTCCCTTTGCAGTAGAAGCACTCAGTCTCAGGCTTAGGTCCAGACTTGGGCTTCTTCACTTGAGCAGCAACTTGCTTGCCATTCTTCTTGAAGTTTCCCTTCTTCCCTTTACCTTTTTTCTTTAAACTGGTGGTCTTGTTGACCATCAACACTTGATGCTCCTTTTGATTTTTACCTCCGCAGCCTTTAGCATTGCGAAGAGCTCAGGAATTGTCTTATCCATCCCTTGCATACTATAGTTCATCACGGAGCTCTTGTAGCTTGGTGGCAGTGATTGAAGAACTCTGTCAATGACACTATCATCAGGAAGATTAACTCCCAGTTGAGTCAAGTGGTTGTGGTACCCAGACATTATGATATGTTCACTGACAGAACTATTCTCCTCCATTTTGTAGCTGTAGAACTTATTGGAGACTTCATATCTCTCAATCCGGGCATTTGCTTGAAATATTAACTTCAACTCCTGGAACATCTCATATACTCCATGACGTTCAAAACGTTGTTGAAGCCCCGGTTCTAAGCCGTAAAGCTTGGCACACTAAACTATCGAGTAGTCATCAGCTTTGCTCTGCTAGACGTTCATAACATCTGGTGTTGCTCCTGCAGCGGGTTTGTCACCTAGCGGTGCTTCCAGGACGTAATTCTTCTATGCAGCAATGAGGATAATCCTCAAGTTACGGACCCAGCCTGTGTAATTGCTACCATCATCTTTCAACTTATCTTTCTCTAGGAACGCATTAAAATTCAACTGAACATCAGCACGGTCCATTTATCTACAATAACATAGACATGCAAAATACTATCAGGTACTAAGTTCATGATAAATTAAAGTTCAATTAATCAAATTACTTAAGAACTCCTACTTAGATAGACATCCCTCTAATCATCTAAGTGATCACGTGATCCATATCAACTAAACCATGTCCGATCATCACGTGAGATGGAGTAGTTTTCAATGGTGAACATCACTATTTTGATCATATCTACTATATGATTCACGCTCAACCTTTCGGTCTCAGTGTTCCGAGGCCATATCTGCATATGCTAGGCTTGTCAAGTTTAACCCGAGTATTCTGCGTTTGCAAAACTGGCTTGCACCTGTTGTATGTGAACGTAGAGCTTATCATACCCGATCATCACGTGGTGTCTCGGCACGACGAACTGTAGCAATGGTGCATACTCGGGAAGAACACTTGTACCTTGAAATTTAGTGAGAGATCATCTTATAATGCTACCGCCGAAATAAGCAAAATAAGATGCATAAAGGATAAACATCACATGCAATCAATATAAGTGATATGATATGACCATCATCATCTTGTGCCTTTGATCTCCATCTCCAAAGCACCGTCATGATCACCATCGTCACCGGCTTGACACCTTGATCTCCATCGAAGCACCGTTATCGTCTCGCCAACTATTGCTTCTACGACTATCACTACCGCTTAGTGATAAAGTAAAGCAATTACATGACGATTGCATTTCGTACAATAAAGCGACAACCATATGGCTCCTGCCAGTTGCCGATAACTATGTTACAAAACAGGATCATCTCATACAATAAAATTTAGCATCATGTCTTGACGATATCACATCACAACATGCCCTGCAAAAACAATTTAGACGTCCTCTACTTTGTTGTTGCAAGTTTTAGGTGGCTGCTATGGGCTGAGCAAGAACCATTCTTACCTACGCATCAAAAACCACAAGGTGGTATAGTGATTGCTTTTTGATCTTCAGAAAGAACCTTGTTCATTGAATTCGATTCAACTAAAGTTGGAGAAACTGACACCCACTAGCCACCTGTGTGCGAAGCACGTCGGTAGAACCAGTCTCGTGTAAGCATACGCGTAATGTCGGTTTGAGCCACTTCATCCAACAATACCGCTGAATCAAGAATCAACTAGTGACGGCAAGCAATATGTATATGCCCACGCCCACAACTCCTTTGTGTTCTACTCGTGCATATAACATATGTTGGGTTTCGTAGTAATTTCAAAAAAATTCCTACGCACACGCAAGATCATGGTGATGCATAGCAACGAGAGGGGGAGAGTGTGATCTACGTACCCTTGTAGATCTACAACGGAAGCGTTAACTTGGTTGATGTAGTCGTACGTCTCCACGGCCCGACCGATCAAGCACCGAAACTACGGCACCTCCGAGTTCTAGCACATGTTCAGCTCGATGACGATCCCCGGACTCCGATCCAGCAAAGTGTCGGGGAAGAGTTCCGTCAGCACGATGGCGTGGTGACGATCTTGATGTTCTACCGTCCCAGGGCTTCGCCTAAGCACCGCTACAATATTATCGAGGACTATGGTGGATGGGGGCACCGCACACGGCTAAGAATATGATCACGTGGATCAACTTGTGTCTCTAGGGGTGCCCCGTGCCTCCGTATATAAAGGCTCAAAGGGGGGGGCTGGCCGGCCAAGAGGTGGCGCGCCAGGAGGAGTCCTACTCCTTCCGGGAGTAGGACTCCCCCCTTTCCTAGTTGGAATAGGATTCGCGGAGGGGGGAAAAGAGGAGAGAGAGGAGGAAGGGGGGCCGGCCCCCTCTCCTTGTCCTATTCGGACCAAGGGGGGGAGGGGCGCGCGGCCCATCTCTGGCCACCTCTCCTCTCTTCCACTAAGGCCCACTAAGGCCCATATACCTCCCGGGGGGTTCCGGTAACCTCCCGGTACTCCGGTAAAATCCCGATTTCACCCGGAACACTTCCGATATCCAAACATAGGCTTCCAATATATCAATCTTTATGTCTCGACCATTTCGAGACTCCTCGTCATGTCCGTGATCACATCCGGGACTCCGAACAACCTTCGGTACATCAAAATGCATAAACTCATAATATAACTGTCATCGTAACCTTAAGCGTGCGGACCCTACGGGTTCGAGAACAATGTAGACATGACCGAGACACGTCTCCGGTCAATAACCAATAGCGGAACCTGGATGCTCATATTGGCTCCTACATATTCTACGAAGATCTTTTATCGGTCAGACCGCATAACAACATACGTTGTTCCCTTTGTCATCGGTATGTTACTTGCCCGAGATTCGATCGTCGGTATCCCATACCTAGTTCAATCTCGTTACCGGCAAGTCTCTTTACTCGTTCCGTAATACATCATCCCGCAACTAACTCATTAGTTGCAATGCTTGCAAGGCTTAAGTGATGTGCATTACCGAGAGGGCCCAGAGATACCTCTCCGACAATCGGAGTGACAAATCCTAATCTCGAAATACGCCAACCCAACATGTACCTTTGGAGACACCTGTAGAGCTCCTTTATAATCACCCAGTTACGTTGTGACGTTTGGTAGCACACAAAGTGTTCCTCCGGCAAACGGGAGTTGCATAATCTCATAGTCATAGGAACATGTATAAGTCATGAAGAAAGCAATAGCAACATACTAAACGATCGGGTGCTAAGCTAATGGAATGGGTCATGTCAATCAGATCATTCAACTAATGATGTGATCCCGTTAATCAAATGACAACTCTTTGTCCATGGTTAGGAAACATAACCATCTTTGATTAACGAGCTAGTCAAGTAGAGGCATACTAGTGACACTCTGTTTGTCTATGTATTCACACATGTATTATGTTTCCGGTTAATACAATTCTAGCATGAATAATAAACTTTTATCATGATATAAGGAAATAAATAATAACTTTATTATTGCCTCTAGGGCATATTTCCTTCAGTCTCCCACTTGCACTAGAGTCAATAATCTAGATCACATCACCATGTGATTAACATCGATAGTTCACATCATCATGTGATTAACACCCATAGTTCACATCGCCATGTGACCAACACCCAAAGGGTTTACTAGATTCAGTAATCTAGTTCACATCGCTATGTGATTAACACCCAAAGAGTACTAAGGTGTGATCATGTTTTGCTTGTGAGAGAATTTTAGTCAACGGGTCTGCCATATTCAGATCCGTATGTATTTTGCAAATATCTATGTCAACAATGCTCTGCACGGAGCTACTCTAGCTAATTGCTCCCACTTTCAATATGTATCCAGATTGAGACTTAAAGTTATCTAGATCAGTGTCAAAACTTGCATCGATGTAACTCTTTACGACGAACCTTTTGTCACCTCCATAATCGAGAAACATATCCTTATTCCACTAAGGATAATTTTGACCGCTGTCCAGTGATCTACTCCTAGATCACTATTGTACTCCCTTGCCAAAATCAGTGTAGGGTATACAATAGATCTGGTACACAGCATGGCATACTTTATAGAACCTATGGCTGAGGCATAGGGAATGACTTTCATTCTCTTTCTATCTTCTGCCGTGGTCGGGCTTTGAGTCTTACTCAATTTCATACCTTGTAACACAGGTAAGAACCCTTTCTATGACTGTTCCATTTTGAACTACTTCAAAATCTTGTCAAGGTATGTACTCATTGAAAAAAACTTATCAAGCGTCTTGATCTATCTCTATAGATCTTGATGCTCAATATGTAAGCAGCTTCACCGAGGTCTTTCTTTGAAAAACTCCTTTCAAACACTCCTTTATGCTTTGCAGAATAATTCTACATTATTTCCGATCAACAATATGTCATTCACATATACTTATCAGAAATGTTGTAGTGCTCCCACTCACTTTCTTGTAAATACAGGCTTCACCGCAAGTCTGTATAAATCTATATGCTTTGATCATACTATCAAAGCGTTTATTCCAACTCCGAGATGCTTGCACCAGTCCATAGATGGATCGCTGGAGCTTGCTTATTTTGTTAGCACCTTTAGGATTGACAAAACCTTCTGGTTGCATCATATACAACTCTTTCTTTAAGAAATCCATTAAGGATTGCAGTTTTGTTATCCATTTGCCAGATTTCATAAAATGCGGCAATTGCTAACATGATTTGGACAGACTTTTAAGCATCGATACGAGTGAGAAAATCTCATCGTAGTCAACACCTTGAACTTTGTCGAAAACCTTTTGCGACAATTCTAGCTTTGTAGATAGTAACACTACTATCAGCGTCCGTCTTCCTCTTGAAGATCCATTTATTTTCTATGGCTTGCCGATCATCGGGCAAGTCAACCAAAGTCCATACTTTGTGCTCATACATGGATCCCATCTCAGATTTCATGGCCTCAAGCCATTTTGCGGAATCTGGGCTCACCATCGCTTCTTCATAGTTCGCAAGTTCGTCATGGTCTAGTAACATGACTTCCAGAACAGGATTACCGTACCACTCTGGTGCGGATCTCACTCTGGTTTACCTACGAGATTCGGTAGTAACTTGATCTGAAGTTACATGATCATCATCATTAGCTTCCTCACTAATTGGTGTAGTAGTCACAAGAACAGATTTCTGTGATGAACTACTTTCCAATAAGGGAGATGGTACAATTACCTTATCAAGTTTTCTACTTTCCTCCCACTCACTTCTTTCGAGAGAAACTCCTTCTCTGGAAAGGATCCATTCTTAGCAACGAATGTCTTGCCTTCGGATCTGTGATAGAAGGTGTACCCAATAGTCTCCTTTGGGTATCCTATGAAGACATATTTCTCCGATTTGGGTTTGAGCTTATCAGGATGAAACTTTTTCATATAAGCATCACAATCCCAAACTTTAAGAAACGACAACTTTGGTTTCTTGCCAAACCACAGTTCAGATTGTGTCGTCTCAACGGACTTAGATGGTGCCCTTTTAAACGTGAATGCAGCTGTCTTTAATGCATAACCCCAAAACGATAGTGGTAGATCGGTAAGAGACATCATAGGTCGCACCATATCTAATAAAGTACGGTTATGACGTTCGGACACACCATTATGCTGTGGTGTTCCAGGTGGCGTGAGTAGTGAAACTATTTCACATTGTTTTAACTGAAGACCAAACTCATAACTCAAATACTCTTCTCCACGATCAGATCGTAGAAACTTTATTTTCTTGTTACGATGATTTTCCACTTCACTCTGAAATTCTTTGAACTTTTCAAATGTTTCAGACTTATGTTTCATCAAGTAGATATACTCATATCTGCTCAAATCATCTGTGAAGATCAGAAAATAATGATACCTGTCGCGAGTCTCAATATTCATCGGACCACATACATCAGTATGTATGATTTCCAACAAATTTGTTGCTCGCTCCATTGTTCCGAAGAACGGAGTCTTAGTCATCTTGCCCATGAGGCATGGTTCGCAAGCATCAACTGATTCATAATCAAGTGATTCCAAAAGCCCATCAGCATGGAGTTTCTTCATGCGCTTTACACCAATATGACCTAAACAGCAGTGCCACAAATAAGTTGCACTATCATTATTAACTTTGCATCTTTTGGTTTCAATATTATGATTATGTGTATTACTACGATCGAGATCCAACGAACTATTTTCATTGGGTGTGTAACCATATAAGGTTTTATTCATGTAAACAGAACAACAATTTATTCTCTTACTTAAATGAATAACCGTATTACAATAAACATGATCAAATCATATTCATGCTCAACGCAAACACCAAATAACACTTATTTAGGTTCAACACTAATCCCAAAAGTATAGGGAGTGTGCGATGATGATCATATCAATCTTGGAACCACTTCCAACACACATCGTCACTTCACCCTTAACTAGTCTCTGTTTATTCTGCAACTCCCGTTTCGAGTTACTAATCTTAGCAACTGAACTAGTATCTATTACTGAGGGGTTGCTATAAACACTAGTAAAGTACACATCAATAACATGTATATCAAATATACTTATGTTCACTTTGCCATCCTTCTTATCCGCCAATCACTTGGGGTAGTTCTGCTTCCAGTGACCAGTCCCTTTGCAGTAGAAGCACTTAGTCTCAGGCTTAGGATCAGACTTGGGCTTCTTCACTTGAGCAGCAACTTGCTTGCCGTTCTTCTTGAAGTTCCCCTTCTTCCCTTTGCCCTTTTCTTGAAACTAGTGGTCTTGTCAACCATCAACACTTGATGTTTTTCTTGATTTCTACCTTCGTTGATTTCAGCATCACGAAGAGCTTGGGAGTTGTTTCCGTTATCCCTTGCATATTATAGTTCATCACGAAGTTCTACTAACTTGGTGATGGTGACTAGAGAATTCTGTCAATCACTATCTTATCTGGAAGATTAACTCCCACTTGATTCAAGCGATTGTAGTACCCAGACAATCTGAGCACATGCTCACTAGTTGAGCGATTCTCCTCCATCTTTTAGCTATAGAACTTGTTGGAGACTTCATATCTCTCAACTCGGGTATTTGCTTGAAATATTAACTTCAACTCCTGGAACATCTCATATGGTCCATGACGTTCAAAACGTCTTTGAAGTCCCGATTCTAAGCCATTTAAGTATGGTGCACTAAACTATCAAGTAGTCATCATATTGAGCTAGCCAAACGTTCATAACGTCTGCATCTGCTCCTGCAATAGGTCTGTCACCTAGCGGTGCATCAAGGACATAATTCTTCTGTGCAGCAATGAGGATAAACCTCAGATCACGGATCCAATCCGCATCATTGCTACTAACATCTTTCAACACAATTTTCTCTAGGAACATATCAAAATAAACACAGGGAAGCAACAACGCGAGCTATTGATCTATAACATAATTTGCAAAATACTACCAGGACTAAGTTCATGATAAATTTAAGTTCAATTTAATCATATTACTTAAGAACTCCCACTTAGATAGACATCCCTCTAATCCTCTAAGTGATTACGTGATCCAAATCAACTAAACCATGTCCGATCATCACGTGAGATGGAGTAGTTTCATTGGTGAACATCGCTATGTTGATCATATCTACTATATGATTCACGCTCGACCTTTCGGTCTCCGTGTTCCGAGGCCATATCTGTATATGCTTGGCTCGTCAAGTATAACCTGAGTATTCCGCGTGTGCAACTGTTTTGCACCCGTTGTATTTGAACGTAGAGCCTATCACACCCGATCATCACGTGGTGTCTCAGCACGAAGAACTTTCGCAACGGTGCATACTCAGGGAGAACACTTCTTGATAATTAGTGAGAGATCATCTTATAATGCTACCGTCAATCAAAGCAAGATAAGATGCATAAAAGATAAACATCACATGCAATCAATATAAGTGATATGATATGGCCATCATCATCTTGTGCTTGTGATCTCCATCTCCGAAGCACCGTCGTGATCACCATCGTCACCGGCGCGACACCTTGATCTCCATCGTAGCATCGTTGTCGTCTCGCCAATCTTATGCTTCCACGACTATCGCTACCGCTTAGTGATAAAGTAAAGCATTACAGCGCGATTGCATTGCATACAATAAAGCGACAACCATATGGCTCCTGCCAGTTGCCGATAACTCGGTTACAAAACATGATCATCTCATACAATAAAATTTAGCATCATGTCTTGACCATATCACATCACAACATGCCCTGCAAAAACAAGTTAGACGTCCTCTACTTTGTTGTTGCAAGTTTTACGTGGCTGCTACGGGCTTAAGCAAGAACCAATCTTACCTACGCATCAAAACCACAACGATAGTTTGTCAAGTTGGTGCTGTTTTAACCTTCGCAAGGACCGGGCGTAGCCACACTCGGTTCAACTAAAGTTGGAGAAACTGTCACCCGCTAGCCACCTTTGTGCAAAGCACGTCGGGAGAACCGGTCTCGCGTAAGCGTACGCGTAATGTCGGTCCGGGCCGCTTCGTCCAACAATACCGCCGAACCAAAGTATGACATGCTGGTAAGCAGTATGACTTATATCGCCCACAACTCACTTGTGTTCTACTCGTGCATATAACATCAACACATAAAACCTAGGCTCGGATGCCACTGTTGGGTTTCGTAGTAATTTCAAAAAAATTCCTACGCACACGCAAGATCATGGTGATGCATAGCAACGAGAGGGGGAGAGTGTGATCTACGTACCCTTGTAGATCGACAACGGAAGCGTTAACTTGGTTGATGTAGTCGTACGTCTCCACGGCCCGACCGATCAAGCACCGAAACTACGGCACCTCCGAGTTCTAGCACACGTTCAGCTCGATGACGATCCCCGGACTCCGATCCAGCAAAGTGTCGGGGAAGAGTTCCGTCAGCACGACGGCGTGGTGACGATCTTGATGTACTACCGTCGCAGGGCTTCGCCTAAGCACCGCTACAATATTATCGAGGACTATGGTGGAAGGGGGCACCGCACACGGCTAAGAATATGATCACGTGGATCAACTTGTGTCTCTAGGGGGTGCCCCTTGCCTCCGTATATAAAGGCTCAAAAGGGGGGGGCTGGCCGGCCAAGAGGAGGCGCGCCAGGAGGAGTCCTACTCCCTCCGGGAGTAGGACTCCCCCCCTTTCCTAGTTGGAATAGGATTCACGGAGGGGGGAAAAGAGGAGAGAGAGGAGGAAGGGGGGCCGGCCCCCTCTCCTTGTCCTATTCGGACCAAGGGGGGAGGGGCGCGCGGCCCATCTCTGGCCACCTCTCCTCTCTTCCACTAAGGCCCACTAAGGCCCATATACTCCCGGGGGGTTCCGGTAACCTCCCGGTACTCCGGTAAAATCCCGATTTCACCCGGAACACTTCCGATATCCAAACATAGGCTTCCAATATATCAATCTTTATGTCTCGACCATTTCGAGACTCCTCGTCATGTCCGTGATCACATCCGGGACTCCGAACAACCTTCGGTACATCAAAATGCATAAACTCATAATATAACTGTCATCGTAACCTTAAGCGTGCGGACCCTACGGGTTCGAGAACAATGTAGACATGACCGAGACACGTCTCCGGTCAATAACCAATAGCGGAACCTGGATGCTCATATTGGCTCCTACATATTCTACGAAGATCTTTTATCGGTCAGACCGCATAACAACATACGTTGTTCCCTTTGTCATCGGTATGTTACTTGCCCGAGATTCGATCGTCGGTATCCCATACCTAGTTCAATCTCGTTACCGGCAAGTCTCTTTACTCGTTCCGTAATACATCATCCCACAACTAACTCATTAGTTGCAATGCTTGCAAGGCTTAAGTGATGTGCATTACCGAGAGGGCCCAGAGATACCTCTCCGACAATCGGAGTGACAAATCCTAATCTCGAAATACGCCAACCCAACATGTACCTTTGGAGACACCTGTAGAGCTCCTTTATAATCACCCACTTACGTTGTGACGTTTGGTAGCACACAAAGTGTTCCTCCGGCAAACGGGAGTTGCATAATCTCATAGTCATAGGAACATGTATAAGTCATGAAGAAAGGAATAGCAACATACTAAACGATCGGGTGCTAAGCTAATGGAATGGGTCATGTCAATCAGATCATTCAACTAATGATGTGATCCCGTTAATCAAATGACAACTCTTTGTCCATGGTTAGGAAACATAACCATTTTTGATTAACGAGCTAGTCAAGTAGAGGCATACTAGTGACACTCTGTTTGTCTATGTATTCACACATGTATTATGTTTCCGGTTAATACAATTCTAGCATGAATAATAAACTTTTATCATGATATAAGGAAATAAATAATAACTTTATTACTGCCTCTAGGGCATATTTCCTTCAACATCTATGCATAGACCTGGCTCTGATGCCAGTGTTGCGGAACACAGTAATTTCAAAAAAATCATACGCACACGCAAGATCCATCTAGGTGATGCATAACAACAAGAGGGGATAGAGTTGTCTATGTACCCTCGTAGACCGTAAGCGGAAGTGTTATGACAACACGGTTCATGTAGTCGTACGTCTTCACGATCCGACCGATCCTAGCACCGAAGGTACGTCACCTCTGCGATCTGCACACATTCAGCTCGGTGACGTCCCACGAACTCTAGATCTAGCTGAGGTCGAGGGAGAGTTTCGTCAGCACGACGGCGTGATGACGGTGATGATGAAGTTACCGACGCAGGGCTTCGCCTAAGCACTACAACAATGTGACCGAGGTGGAATTTTGTGGAGGGCGGCACCGCACACGGCTAAACAATCAAATTGTGTGTCTATGGGGTGCCCCCCTCCCCCGTATATAAAGGAGTGGAGGAGGGGAGGGCCGGCACTCTATGGCGCACCTCAAGGGGGGAGTCCTACTCCCGGTGGGAGTAGGATTCCCCTTTTCCCTTGTTGGAGTAGGAGAGAAGGAAGGGGGGAGAGGGAGAAGGAAAGGGGGGCCGGCCCCCACCCCAATTTGGATTGGGCTTGGGGGGCGTGCCCCCACCTTGTCCGCCTCCTCCTCTCTCCCACTGAGGCCCATTAAGGCCCATACACTCCCCGGGGGGTTCCGGTAACCCCCCGACACTCCGGTAAATGCCCGAACTTACCCGGAACCATTCCGATGTCCAAACATAGCCTTCCAATATATCGATCTTTATGTCTCGACCATTTAGAGACTCCTCGTCATGTCCATGATCATATCCGGGACTCTGAACTAACTTCGGTACATCAAAACACATAAACTCATAATACCGATTGTCACCGAATGTTAAGCGTGCGGACCCTACTGGTTCGAGAACTATGTAGACATGACCGGGACTCATCTCTGGTCAATAACCAATAGCGTAACTGGATGCTCATATTGGTTCCTACATATTCTACGAAGATCTTTATTGGTCAAACCGCATAACAACATACGTTATTCCCTTTGTCATCGGTATGTTACTTTCCCGAGATTCGATCGTCGGTATCTCAATACCTAGTTCAATCTCGTTGCTAGCAAGTCTCTTTACTCGTTCCGTAATGCAACATCCCGTAACTAACTCATTAGTCACATTGCTTGCAAGGCTTATAGTGATGTGCATTACCGAGAGGGCCCAGAGATACCTCTCTGATACACGGAGTGACAAATCCTAATCTCGATCTATGCCAACTCAACAAACACCATCAGAGACACCTGTAGAGCATCTTTATAGTCACCCAGTTACGTTGTGACGTTTGATAGCACACTAAGTGCTCCTTCGATATTCGGGAGTTGCATAATCTCATAGTCATAGGAACATGTATAAGTTATGGAGAAAGCAATAGCAGTAAACTAAATGATCAAAGTGCAAAGCTAACGGATGGGTCAAGTCAATCACATCATTCTCTAATGATGTGATCTCGTTCATCAAATGACAACTCTTTGTCCATGGCTAGGAAACTTAACCATCTTTGATTAATGAGCTAGTCAAGTAGAGGCATACTAGTGACAATCTGTTTGTCTATGTATTCACACATGTACTAAGTTTCCGGTTAATAAAATTCTAGCATGAATAATAAACATTTATCATGATATAAGGAAATATAAATAACAACTTTCTTATTGCCTCTAGTGCATATTTCCTTCAATTCCCTATGCTTCGGCCATAGGTTCTATCATGTATGCAATGCTGTGTACCAGACCTGATGTGTGCCTTGCAATTAGTTTAGCAGGGAGGTACCAAAGTAATCCAGGAGTGGATCACTAGACAGCGGTCAATGATACGTACATTTTGCATCATTCTTTTATATTGATATTTATTGCATTATGGGTTGTTATTACAAATTATTTCACAATACTTATGCCTATTCTCTCTTATTTTCCAAGGTTTACATGAAGAGGGGGAATGCCGGCAGCCGGAATTCTGGGCTGGAAAAGGAGCAAATATTAGAGACCTATTCTGCACATCTCCAAAAGTCCTGAAACTTCATGGGAGCACATTTCAGAATATATAAAATATATTGGGCAAAAGAAGTAACAGAGGGGGCCACCCATCGTCCACGAGGGTGGGGGGCGCGCCCCCTACCTCGTGGCCCCCTTGGTGGCCCTCTGATGCCCATCTTCTGCTATATGAGGTCTTTCGTCCAAGAAAAAATCATAAGCAAGCTCACAGGATGAAACTCCGCCACCACGAGGCGGAGCCTTGGCGGAACCAATCTAGGGATCCGACAGAGTTGTTCTACCGGGGAAACTTCTCTCCGGAAGGGGGAAATCATCACCATCATCATCACCAACGATCCTCTCATCGGGAGGGGGTCAATCTCCATCAACATCTTCACCAGCACCATCTCATCTCAAACCCTAGTTCATCTCTTGTATCCAATCTTTGTATCCAAACCTCAGATTGGTACCTGGGGGTTGCTAGTAGTGTTGATTACTCCTTGTAGTTGATGCTAGTTGGTTTACTTGGTGGAAGATCATATGTTCAGATCCATTATGCATATTAATACCCCTCTGATTATGAACATGAATATGCTTTGTGAGTAGTTACGTTTGTTCCTGAGGACATGGGAGAAGTCTTGCTATAAGTAGTCATGTGAATTTGGTATTCGTTCGATATTTTGATGAGATGTATGTTGTCATCCCTCTAGTGGTGTCATGTGAACGTCGACTACATGACACTTCACCATTGTTTGGGCCTAGAGGGAGGCATTGGGAAGTAATAAGTAGATGATGGGTTGCTAGAGTGACAGAAGCTTAAACCCTAGTTTATGCGTTGCTTCGTAAGGGGCTGATTTGGATCCATATGTTTCATGCTATGGTTAGGTTTACCTTAATACTTCTGTTGTAGTTGCGGATGCTTGCAATGGGGGTTAATCATAAGTGGGATGCTTGTCCAAGTAAGGACAGTACCCAAGCACCGGTCCACCCACATATCAAATTATCAAAGTATCGAACGCGGATCATATGAACGTGATGAAAACTAGCTTGACGATAATTCCCATGTGTCCTCGGGAGCGCTTTCCTTCATATAAGAGTTTGTCCAGGCTTGTCCTTTGCTACAAAAAGGATTGGGCCATCTTGCTGCACCTTATTTACTTTTATTACTTGCTACTCGTTACAAATTACCTTATCACAAAACTATCTGTTACCGATAATTTCAGTGCTTGCAGAGAATACCTTACTGAAAACTGCTTATCATTTCCTTCTGCTCCTCGTTGGGTTCGACACTCTTACTTATCGAAAAGGCTACGATAGATCCCCTACACTTGTGGGTCATCAAGACTCTTTTCTGGCGCCGTTGCCGGGGAGTGAAGCGCCTTTGGTAGGTGGAATTTGGTAAGGAAAAATTTATATAGTGTGCTGAAATTTACTGTCACTTGTTACTATGGAACATAATCCTTTGAGGGGCTTGTTCGGGGTATCTTCACCCCGACCAGTAGAGCAAAGAGTTGCTCCTCAACCTACTGAACCTACTGAAAATGTTTACTTTGAAATTCCTTCGGGTATGATAGAGAAACTGCTAGCTAATCCTTTTGCAGGAGATGGAACATTGCATCCCGATTTACACTTAATCTATGTGGATGAAGTTTGTGGATTATTTAAGCTTGCAGGTATGCCCGATGATGTTATCAAGAAGAAGGTCTTCCCTTTATCTTTGAAGGGAGAGGCATTGACATGGTATAGGCTATGTGATGATATGGGATCATGGGACTACAAGCGATTGAAATTGGAATTTCATCAGAAGTTTTATCCTATGCATCTTGTTCATCATGATCATAATTATATATATAATTTTTGGCCTCGTGAAGGAGAAAGCATCGCTCAAGCTTCGGGTAGGCTTAAGTCAATGTTATATTCATGCCCCAATCATGAGCTCTCAAGAGAAATGATTATTCAAAAATTTATGCTCGGCTTTCTCTCAGTAATCGCTCCATGCTCGATACTTCTTGTACTAGATCTTTTATGATGAAGACTATTGAATTCAAATGGGATTTATTGGAAAGAATTAAACGCAACTCTAAAGATTGGGACCTCGACGAAGGTAAGGAGTTAGGTATAACACCTAAGTTTGATTGTGTTAAATCTTTTATGGATACCGATGCTTTCCGTGAATTTAGCACTAAATATGGACTTGACTCTGAGATAGTAGCTTCTTTTTGTGAATCCTTTGCTACTCATGTTGATCTTCCTAAGGAGAAGTGGTTTAAATATAATCCTCCCATTGAAGTAAAAGTAGTTGCACCTATTAAAGTTGAAGAAAAGACTATCACTTATGATGATCCCGTTGTTCCTGCTGCTTATAATGAGAAGCCACCTTTCCCTGTTAGAATAAAGGATCATGCTAAAGTTTCAACTGTGGTTAACAAAAGTAATATTAAGACACCTAAACCCCCTGAGAAAATTAAAGTTGAACCTAAGATTGCTATGGTTAAAGATCTCTTGGCCGATAATATTGATGGGCATGTTATTTACTTCTGCAATGAAGCTGCTAGAATCGCTAGACCTGATGCTAAAAATAAACATAGACCTGTTGTAGGCATGCATGTTATTTCTGTTAAAATAGGAGGTCATTGTTATCATGGCTTATGTGATATGGGTGCTAGTGCAAGTGCAATACCTCATTTCTTATATGAAGAAATTATGCATGATATTGCACCTGCTGAGATAGAAGATATCGATGTTACCATTAAACTTGCCAATAGAGATACTATTTCACCGATTGGGATTGTTAGAGATGTTGAAGTCTTGTGTGGGAAGGTTAAATATCTTGCTGATTTTCTTGTTCTTGGTTCCCCACAAGATAGCTTTTGTCCCATTATATTTGGTAGACCCTTCTTGAATATTGTTAATGCTAAGATAGACTGCAATAAGGATATTGGTTCTGTTGGTTTAGGGGATATGTCTCATGAGTTTAGTTTTGCTAAATTTAGTATACAGCCCTGTGATGAGGAATTGCCTAGTAAAGATGAAATTATTGGTCTTGCTTCTATTGTCGTGCCTCCTACTGATCCTTTAGAACAATATTTGCTAGACCATGAAAATGATATGTTCATGAATGAAATAAGGGAAATAGATGAAGTGTTCTTTAAATAGGGACCTATTCTGAAACACAACTTGCATGTTGAAATCCTAGGGGATCCTCCTCCACCAAAGGGTGATCCTGTGTTTGAGCTTAAACCATTGCCTGATACTCTTAAATATGCTTCTCTTGATGAAAAGAAGATATAGCCTATTATTATTAGTGCTAACCTTTTAGAGCACGAAGAAGAGAGATTATTGAAAACTCTGAAGAAGCACTATGCTGCTATTGGATATACTCTTGATGATCTTAAGGGCATTAGTCCCACTCTATGTCAACATAAAATAAATTTGGAGAAAGACGCCAAACCAGTTATTGATCACCAACGACGGCTAAATCCTAAGATGAAAGAAGTGGTAAGAAAGGAAATATTAAAGCTCCTTGAAGCAGGTATAATTTATCCCGTTGCTGATAGTCAGTGGGTAAGCCCTGTCCATTGTGTCCCTAAGAAGGGAGGTATTACTGTCGTTCCTAATGATAAAGATGAATTGATTCCGCAAAGAATTATTACAGGTTATAGGATGGTAATTGATTTCCGCAAATTAAATAAAGCTACTAAAAAGATCATTACCCTTTGCCTTTCATTGATCAAATGCTAGAAAGATTATCCAAACATACACATTTTTGCTTTCTAGATGGTTACTCTGGTTTCTCTCAAATACCTGTGTCAGCTGATGATCAAGAAAAGACTACTTTTACTTGCCCTTTCGGTACCTTTGCTTATAGACGTATGCCTTTTGGTTTATGTAATGCACCTGCTACCTTTCAAAGATGCATGATGGCTATATTCTCTGACTTTTGTGAAAAGATTTGTGAAGTTTTCATGGATGATTTCTCTGTTTATGGATCCTCTTTTGATGATTGCTTGAGCAACCTTGATCGAGTTTTGCAGAGATGTGAAGAAACTAACCTTGTCTTGAATTGGGAGAAGTGCCACTTTATGGTTAATGAAGGTATTGTCTTGGGGCATAAAATTTCTGAAAGAGGTATTGAAGTTGACAAAGCTAAAGTTGATGCTATTGAAAAGATGTCGTGTCCCAAGGACATCAAAGGTATAAGAAGTTTCATTGGTCATGCCGATTTTTATAGGAGGTTCATTAAGGACTTCTCAAAAATTTCCCGGCCTCTGACTAACCTATTACAAAAAGATATTCCTTTTGTCTTTGATGATGATTGTGTAGAAGCATTTGAAATACTTAAGAAAGCTTTGATTTCTGCACCTATTGTTCAGCCACCTGATTGGAATTTACCCTTTGAAATCATGTGTGATGCTAGTGATTATGCTGTAGGTGCTGTTCTAGGACAAAGACTTGATAAAAAATTAAATGTTATTCAATATGCTAGCAAAACTCTAGACAATGCCCACAGAAATTATGCTACTACTGAAAAGGAATTCTTAGCAGTTGTATTTGCTTGTGATAAGTTCAGACCTTATATTGTTGATTCTAAAGTAACTATTCACACTGATCATGCTGCTATTAAATATCTTATGGAAAAGAAAGATGCTAAACCTAGACTTATTAGATGGGTTCTCTGCTACAAGAATTTGATTTGCATATTATTGATAGAAAGGGAGCTGAGAATCCCGTTGCAGACAACTTGTCTAGGTTAGAGAATGTTCTTGATGACCCACTACCTATTGATGATAGCTTTCCTGATGAACAATTAAATGTCATAAATGCTTCTCGTACTGCTCCATGGTATGCTGATTATGCTAATTACATTGTTGCTAAATTTATACCACCTAGTTTCACATACCAGCAAAAGAAAAAGTTCTTCTATGATTTAAGACATTACTTCTGGGATGACCCACATCTTTATAAAGAAGGAGTAGATGGTGTTATTAGACATTGTGCACCTGAGCATGAACAGGAACAGATCCTACGCAAGTGTCACTCCGAGGCTTATGGAGGACACCATGCTGGAGATAGAACTGCACACAAGGTATTGCAATCCGGTTTTTATTGGCCTACTCTCTTCAAGGATGCCCGTAAGTTTGTCTTGTCTTGTGATGAATGTCAAAGAATTGGTAATATTAGTAGACGTCAAGAAATGCCTATGAATTATTCACTTGTTATTGAACCATTTGATGTTTGGGGCTTTGATTATATGGGACCTTTTCCTTCCTCTAATGGGTATACACATATTTTAGTTGTGTTGATTACGTTACTAAGTGGGTAGAAGCTATTCCAACTAGTAGTGCTGATCATAACACCTCTATTAAGATGCTTAAAGAAGTTATTTTTCCGAGGTTTGGAGTCCCTAGATATTTAATGACTGATGGTGGTTCACATTTTATTCATGGTGCATTTCGTAAAATGCTTGCTAAGTATGATGTTAATCATAGAATTGCATCTCCTTATCACCCACAGTCTAGTGGCCAAGTAGGATTAAGTAATAGAGAGCTTAAATTGATTTTGCAAAAGACTGTTAATAGATCTAGAAAGAATTGGTGCAAGAAACTTGATGATGCATTATGGGCTTATAGAACTGCATATAAAAATCCTATAGGTATGTCTCCGTACAAAATGGTTTATGGAAAAGCATGTCACTTACCTCTCGAATTAGAACATAAGGCATATTGGGCCATTAAAGAGCTCACCTATGACTTCAAACTTGCCAGTGAGAAGAGGTTATTTGACAGTAGCTCACTTGATGAATGGAGAACCCAGGCTTATGAAAATGCCAAGCTGTTTAAAGAAAAAGTTAAAAGATGGCATGATAAAAGGATACAAAAACGTGAGTTTAATGTAGGTGATTATGTATTGTTATACAACTCTCGTTTAAGATTTTTTGCAGGCAAACTTCTCTCTAAATGGGAAGGTCCTTACGTCATCGAGGAGGTCTATCATTCTGGTGCCATAAAAATCAACAACTTCGAAGGCACAAACCCAAGGGTGGTGAACGGTCAAAGAATCAAACATTATATCTTAGGTAATCCCATAAATGTTGAAACTAATACTATTTAAACCGTAACCCCAGAGGAATACATAAGGGACACTTTCCGGCATGTTTTAGACTCCGAAAAGGAATAGGTATGTGGTACTGTAAGTAAATCGACTCCAAAACAGTTCTAATGGCAATTTTTCTCCGTTTTGGAATATTTAAGAAAATAGGAAAATAAGAAGCAGACCGGAAAGGACACGGGGCTTCCACGAGGGTGGAGGGCGCGCCCCTGCCTCGTGGGCACCTCGTGTGCTCTCTGGACTCTGTTTTCTTGCACGATACTTCTTTTGGTCGGTAAAAAATAACTATATAATCTCCCTAAGGTTTTGACCACCGTATCACGCAAATATCTCTTGTCTTTGTTTCGAGTTGTTTTTCTGACAGATCTAGGTCGCCATGTCGTCTTCAAGTGCCCCCAGGGACAAGTTCTTCGAGAAGGTCATCAACCCCTACCTTGCGGAGGTGCTGCAACACCCTCAAACCATTGAGATGCGTGAGGGGTTGTTGCACATCTGCGATGTTGAGGGACCAAGGAGGACCGGAAGCATGGAGACAAGGCTTGAGGCAATGGAGCAACAAGTTTTCAAGTGTCAAGAGATGGTGGAGTGTGGACTCGACTCCAATCACATAATGATCGCGGAGTTCACTAACAACCACAAGCTGGACACCAAGGACATTGGGGAGGCCATCTTCAAGCTTCATGAGAAAATCGAGCACCTCCAAGCCCACATCTATGACCTGCAAAACCAAAACTGTGAGTATGAATATAGATTCAAGAGGATGAGTTTGGCTGCAAATTTGAGAATTCCAGAGACTTGATCATCCTTCTATGATGGTGAGCCTATGCCTTGTAAGAGGGATGACAAGCCTACATCATCAACAACTCCATCTCCTTCACCGGCAAAAGAGATATAATCACACGGGTATGGGCACTCCCCTTGGCAACTGCCAAGCTTGGGGGAGTGCCCCGGTATCATATCACCATCACTTTTATCTTTACCGTTTTTCTTAGTTTGATCCTTTTGATAATATCTTGATCTAGTAGAATAAAGTTTTAGTATGATCTAGTTGTGAGTTTTGCTTTATGATCTTCTTATGTAATCGAGTCCGTGAGCTATATATAATAAAGATTAGTGTTGAGTCAAGGGCTTGATTATTTTGCTATGATCTTGAGGGAATAAATAAAAGAGAAGAAATAAAAAGAAATAAAGAGATCATATGGATCTTATGGAGAGTAATGGGCTCACATATAAAGAGTATGATGAATAAAAGTTGTTGAGAGTTGACAAACATAGTTTTGGTCATCGTTGCAATTAATAGGAAGTAATAAAGAAAGAGAGGTTTCACATATAAATATACTATCTTGGACATCTTTTATAATTGTGAGCACTCATTAAAGTATGACATGCTAAAGAGTTGACGTTGGACAAGGAAGACAACGTAATGGGTTATGTTTTCTTACATCTGAGATAAATTATATTGTCATGGATCATCCAAAATGTTGAGCTTGCCTTTCCCTCTCTTGCTAGCCAATTTCTTTGCACCAAGTAGAGATACTACTTGTGCTTCCAAATATCCCTAAACCCATTTTTGCCTTGAGAGTCCACCATATCTACCTATGGATTGAGTAAGATCCTTCAAGTAAGTTGTCATCGGTGCAAGCAATAAAAATTGCTCTCTAAATATGTATGACTTATTAGTGTGGAGAAAATAAGCTTTATACGATCTTGTGATATGGAAGAAATAAAAGTGACGGACTGCATAATAAAGGTCCATATCACAAGTGGCAATATAAAGTGACGTTCTTTTGCATTAAGATTTCGTGCATCCAACCATAAAAGCGCATGACAACCTCTGCTTCCCACTGTGAAGGGCCTATCTTTTATTCTTGTCTTATACTTAATGCAAAGAGTCATGGTGATATTCACCTTCCCTTTTTACATTTTATCCTTTGGCAAGCACAATGTGTTGGAAAGATCCTGATATATATAGCTAACTGGATGTGAGTTTTCATGAACTATTATTGTTGACATTACCCTTGAGGTAAAACATTGGGAGGCAAAACTATAAGCCCCTATCTTTCTATGTGTCCGACTAAAACTCCATACCCATAAATATTGCGTGAGTGTTAGCAATTGTGAAAGACTAAATGATAATTGAGTATGTGGACTTGATGAAAAGCTCTTATATTGACTCTTTCCCATGTTATGATAAATTGCAATTGCCTCAATGACTGAGATTAGAGTTTGTTGGTTCTCAATGAAGTTTATGATTCATACTTAAAATTGTGATTGAATTGTTACTTTAGCATAAGAGATCATATGCCAATATATGTATATATATATA
Organism: Triticum aestivum; assembly: GCF_018294505.1. Classification (NCBI taxonomy): domain Eukaryota; kingdom Viridiplantae; phylum Streptophyta; class Magnoliopsida; order Poales; family Poaceae; genus Triticum; species Triticum aestivum. The sequence goes on along the minus strand of NC_057803.1, from coordinate 201,323,437 downwards.
TGTTGTTCTAAGAATGATCATGATGCCCTCATGTCCGTATTTTATTTTTATCGACACCTCTATCTCCAAACATGTGGACATATTTTTTGATTTCGGCTTTCGCTTGAGGACAAGCGAGGTCTAAGCTTGGGGCAGTTGATACGTCCATTTTACATCATGCTTTATATCGATATTTATTGCATTGTGGGCTGTTATTACACATTTTGTCACAATACTTATGCCTATTCTCTCTTATTTTACAAGGTTTACATGAAGAGGGGGAATGCCGGCAACTGGAATTCTGGGCTGGAAAAGGAGCAAATATTAGAGACCTATTCTGCACATCTCCAAAAGTCCTGAAACTTCACGGGAGCATGTTTCAGGGTATATAAAAAATATTGGGCGAAAGAAGTACCAGAGGGGGGCCACCCATCATCCACGAGGGTGGGGGGTGCGCCCCCTGCCTCGTGGGCCCCCTGGTGGCCCTCTGATGCCCATCTTCCGCTATATGAGGTCTTTTATCCGAGAAAAAATCATAAGCAAGCTCACGGGACGAAACTCCGCCGCCACAAGGCGGAACCAATCTAGGGCTCCGCCAGAGTTGTTCTATCGGGGAAACTTCCCTCCGGGAGGGGGAAATCATCACCATCATCATCACCAATGATCCTCTCATCGGGAGGGGGTCAATCTCCATCAACATCTTCACCAGCACCATCTCATCTCAAACCCTAGTTCATCTCTTGTATCCAATCTTTGTATCCAAACCTCAGATTGGTACCTGTGGGTTGCTAGTAGTGTTGATTACTCCTTGTAGTTGATGCTAGTTGGTTTATTTGGTGGAAGATCATATGTTCAGATCCATTATGCATATTAATACCCCTCTGATTATGAACATGAATATGCTTTGTGAGTATTTACGTTTGTTCCTGAGGACATGGGAGAAGTCTTGCTATAAGTAGTCATGTGAATTTGGTATTCGTTCGATATTTTGATGAGATGTATGTTGTCATCCCTCTAGTGGTGTCATGTGAACGTCGACTACATGACACTTCACCATTGTTTGGGCCTAGAGGGAGGCATTGGGAAGTAATAAGTAGATGATGGGTTGCTAGAGTGACAGAAGCTTAAACCCTAGTTTATGCGTTGCTTCGTAAGGGGCTGATTTGGATCCATATGTTTCATGCTATGGTTAGGTTTACCTTAATACTTCTGTTGTAGTTGCGGATGCTTGCAATGGGGGTTAATCATAAGTGGGATGCTTGTCGAAGCAAGGATAGCACCCAAGCACCGGTCCACCCACATATCAGATTATCAAAGTACCGAACGCGAATCATATGAACGTGATGAAAACTAGCTTGACGATAATTCCCATGTGTCCTTGGGAGCACTTTCCTTCATATAAGAGTTTGTCCAGGCTTGTCCTTTGCTACAAAAAGGATTGGGCCATCTTGCTGCACCTTATTTACTTTTATTACTTGCTACTCGTTACAAATTACCTTATCACAAAACTATCGGTTACCGATAATTTCAGTGCTTGCAAAGAATACCTTACTGAAAACTACTTATCATTTCCTTCTGCTCCTTGTTGGGTTCGACAATCTTACTTATCGAAAAGGCTACGATAGATCCCCTACACTTGTTGGTCATCAGTCAAGAACATCCTGTAATACCTGAAAAGGACTAAGCATATGTGTCTCGTTTATGGAGGTGACAATGAGCTCGTCGTAAACGGTTACGTCGATGCAAGCTTTGACACTGATCCGGATGACTCTAAGTCACAAACCGGATACGTATTTTTATTGAATGGTGGAGGTGTAAGTTGGTGCAGTTCTAAGCAAAGCGTCGTGGCGGGATCTACGTGCGAAGCGGAGTACATAGCTGCTTTGAAAGCAGCAAATGAAGGAGTCTAGATGAAGATGCTCTACAGGTGTCTCTGATGGTGTTTGTTGAGTTGGCATAGATCGAGATTAGGGTTTGTCACTCCGATTGTCGGAGAGGTATCTCTAGGCCCTCTCGGTAATGCACATCACTATAAGCCTTGCAAGTAATGTAACTAATGAGTTAGTTGCGGGATGATGCATTACGGAACGAGTAAAGGGACTTGCCGGTAACGAGATTGAGCTAGGTATTGAGATACCGACGATCGAATCTCGGGCAAGTAACATACCGATGACAAAGGGAAACAACGTATGTTGTTATGCGGTTTGACTGATAAAGATCTTCGTAGAATATGTAGGAGCCAATATGAGCATCCAGGTTCCACTATTGGTTATTGATCGGAGATGAGTCTCGGTCATGTCTACATAGTTCTCGAACCCGTAGGGTCCACACGCTTAACGTTCGATGATGATATGTATTGTGAGTTATTTGATTTGATGTACCGAAGGTTGTTTGGAGTCCCGGATGTGATCACGGACATGACAAGGAGTCTCGAAATGGTCGAGACATAAAGATTGATATATTGGAAGGTTATGTTTGGACACCGAAAAGGTTTCGGATAGGTTCGGGAATTTTCCGGAGTACCGGGGGGTTACGGGAACCCCCCGGGGGGTTAATGGGCCTTCATGGGCTTTAGTGGAAGAGAGAGGAGGCGGCCAAGAGGAGGGGCACGCCCCCCAAGCCCAATCTGAATTTAGGAGGGGGGCCGACCCCCCTTTCCTTCTTCGCCTCTTCCCTTTCCTTCCCCCTCCTAGTTGGACTAGGAAAGGGGGTAACCTACTCCTAGTAGGAGTAGGATTCCCCCCTTGGGGCGCGCCTTATGAGGCAGGCCGACCCCCTCTGAAGGAAATATGCCCTAGAGGCAATAATAAAGTTATTATTTATTTCCTTATTTCATGATAAATGTTTATTATTCATGCTAGAATTGTATTAACCGGAAACATAATACATGTGTGAATACATAGACAAACAGTGTGTCACTAGTATGCCTCTACTTAACTAGCTCGTTGGTCAAAGATGGTTATGTTTCCTAACCATAGGCATGAGTTGTCATTTGATAAATGGGATCACACCACTAGGAGAATTATGTGATTGACTTGACCAATTCCGTTAGCTTAGCACTTGATTGTTTTAGTTTACTGTTATTGCTTTCTTCATGACTTATACATGTTCCTATGACTATGAGATTATGCAACTCCCAATTATCGGAGGAACACTTTGTGTGCTACCAAACATCACAACGTAACTGGGTGATTATAAAGGTGCTCTACATGTGTCTCCGATGGTACTTGTTGAGTTGGCATAGATCGAGATTAGGATTTGTCACTCCGATTGTCGGAGAGGTATCTTTGGGCTCTCTCGGTAATGCACATCACTATAAGCCTTGCAAGCAATGCAACTAATGAGTTAGTTGCGGGATGATGCATTACGGAACGAGTAAAGGGACTTGCCGGTAACAAGATTTAGCTAGGTATTGAGATACCGACGATCGAATCTCGAGCAAGTAACATACCGATGACAAAGGGAAACAACGTATGTTGTTATGCGGTTTCACCGATAAAGATCTTCGTAGAATATGTAGGAGCCAATATGAGCATCCAGGTTCCGCTATTGGTTATTGACCGGAGAAGTGTCTCGATCATGTCTACATAGTTCTCGAACCCGTAGGGTCCGCATGCTTAACATTCAGTGAAGATCCGTATTATGAGTTTATGTGATTTGATGTACCGAAGGTAGTTTTGAGTCCCTGATGTGATCACGGACATGACGAGGAGTCTTGAAATGGTTGAGACATAAATATTGATATATTGGACGACTATATTCGGATACCGGAAGTGTTCCGGGTGATTTCGGAGAAAACCGGAGTGCCGGAGGGTTACCGGAACCCCCCCGGGAGAAGTACAGGGCTGGCCAGGGCAGGCCGCGCGCCCCTCCCACTCTGGTCCGAATTGGACTACGGAAGAGGGGGACGGCGCCCCCCTTTCCTTCTCCCTCTCCTCCTTCCTTTCCCCCTCCTAGTAGGAGTAGGAAAGGGGAGTCCTACTCCTACTAGGAGGAGGACTCCTCCTCCTGGCGCGCCCTGCAAGGGCCAGCCGGCCTCCCCCTTGCTCCTTTATATACGGGGGCAAGGGAGCACCCTAGGACACACAAGTTGATTATTTCAAGCCATGTGCAGTGCCCCCCTCCACCATAATCCACCTCGATCATATCGTAGCGGTGCTTAGGCGAAGCCCTGCGTCAGTAGCAACATCATCACCGTCATCACGCCGTCGTGCTGACGGAACTCTCATATGAAGCTCTGCTGGATCGGAGTTCGTGGGACGTCATCGAGCTAAACGTGTGCTGAACTCGAAGGTGTCGTACGTTTAGTACTTGGATCGGTCGGATCGTGAAGATGTACGACTACATCAACCGCGTTCTCATAACGCTTCCGCTTATGGTCTACGAGGGTACATGGACGATACTCTCCTCTCTCGTTGCTATCCATCACCATGATCTTGCGTGTGCGTAGGAGAATTTTTGAAATTACTGTGTTCCCCAACACCCTCCTCCACTCCTTTATATACGGGGGAGGGGGCACCCCATAGACACACAAGTTGATTTCTTAGCCGTGTGTGGTGCCCCCCTCCGCATATTTCCACCTCGATCATATTGTCGTAGTGCTTAGGTGAAGCCCTATGTTGGTAACTTCATCATCAATGTCAACACGCCGTCGTGCTGACGAAACTCTCCCTCGGCCTCATCTGGATCTAGAGTTTGAGGGACGTCACCGAGCTGAACGTGTGCAGATCACGGAGGTGTCGTGCGTTCGGTACTTGATTGGTTGGATCGCAAAGACGTTCAACTACATCAACCGCGTTACTCAACGCTTCCGCTTTCGGTCTATGAGGGTACGTAGACACACTCTCCCCTCGTTGCTATGCATCTCCTAGATAGATCTTGCATGATCGTAGGAATTTTTCTGAAATACCGTGTTCCCCAACATTTTCGGAGTACCGGAGGGTTACAGGAACCGCCCAGGAAAGTTAATGGGCCTCATGGGCCATAGTGGAGAGAGGGAGGCAGGCCACAAGAGGTGTTGCGCGCCTCCCCCTACCCAATCCAAATTGGACAAGGGGTGGGGGCGCGGCCCCCCTTTCCTTCTCCCTCTCCCCTCTTTCCCCTTTCCCCCTCTCCGTTGGAAGGAAGGGGGCGAATCCTACTAATACTAGGAGTAGAGTCCTAGTAGGACTCCCCCCCTTGGCGCACCTCTTCCTGGCCGGCCACCTCCTCCCCCTCTCCTTTATATACGGGGATGGGGGCACCCCAAAGACATATCAATTGTTCTCTTAGCCATGTGCGGTGCCCCCCCACAGTTTACTCCTCCGGTCATAGCATCGTAGTGCTTAGGCGAAGCCCTGCACGGATCACATTACCATCACCGTCATCACACCGTCGTGCTGATGTAACTCTCCCTCGACCCTTTACTGGATCAAGAGTTCGAGGGACGTCTGATACATCTCCGTTGTATCTATAATTTTTGATTGTTCCATGCCAATATTATACAACTTTCATATACTTTTGGCAACTTTTTATACTATTTTTGGGGACTAACATATTGATCCAGTGCCCATTGCCAGTTCCTATTTGTTGCATGTTTTTTGTTTTGCAGAAAATCCATATCAAGCAGAGTCCAAAGGGGATAAAAGTTGATGGGGATTCTTTGGAATATATGTGATTTTTGGGAAGAAGAATCAACGCGAGACGATGCCCGAGGGGGCCACCAGGCAGGGGGCGTGCCCCAGGGGGTCAGGCGCGCCCTAGGCCCTCGTGGCCACCCCGTAAGGCAGTTGGTGCCCATCTTTCGCCGCAAGAAAGCTAATATCCAGATAAAAATCGAGTCCAAAATTCAGCCCAATCGGAGTTACGGATCTCCAGGGATATAAGAAACGGTGAAAGGGCAGAATCTGGAACGCAGAAACAGAGAGAGACAGAGAGACAGATCCAATCTCGGAGGGGCTCTCGCCCCTCCCATGCCATGGAGGCCATGGACCAGAGGGGAAATCCTTCTCCCATCTAGGGAGAAGGTCAAGGAAGAAGAAGAAGAAGGGGGGCTCTCTCCCCCTCTCTCCCGGTGGCACCGGAACGCCGTTGGGGCCATCATCATCACCACAATCTACACCAACAACTTCACCACCGTCATCACCAACTCTTCCTCCCTATATGCAGTGGTGTAACCCCTCTTTTACCTGCTATAATCTCTACCTAAACATGGTGCTCAACGCTATATATTATTTCCCAATGATGTATGGCTATCCTATGATGTTTGAGTAGATCCGTTTTGTCCTATGGGTTAATTGATGATCGTGATTGGTTTGAGTTGCATATTTTATTATTGGTGATGTCCTATGGTTCTCTCCGTGTCGCGCAAGCGTGAGGGATCCCTGCTGTAGGGTTTGCAATATGTTCATGATTTGCTTATGGTGGGTGGCGTGAGTGATAGAAACACAGACTCGAGTAAGTAGGTTGTTTGCGTATGGGAATAAAGAGGACTTGATGCCTTATAATGCTAGGGTTGAGTTTTACCTTAATGATATTTAGTAGTTGCGGATGCTTGCTAGAGTTCCAATCATAAGTGCATATGATCCAAGAAGAGAAAGTATGTTAAATATGCCCTAGAGGCAATAATAAAGTTATTATTTATTTCCTTATTTCATGATAACTGTTTATTATTCATGCTAGAATTGTATTAACCGGAAACAAAATACATGTGTGAATACATAGACAAACAAAGTGTCACTAGTATATGCCTCTACTTGACTAGCTCGTTGATCAAAGACGGTTATGTTTCCTAACCATAGACATGAGTTGTCATTTGATAAACGGGATCACATCATTAGGAGAATGATGTGATTGACTTGACCCATTCCGTTAGCTTAGCACTTGATCGTTTAGTATGTTTGCTATTGCTTTCTTCATGACTTATACATGTTCCTATGACTATGAGATTATGCAACTCCCATTTACCGGAGGAACACTTTGTGTGCTACCAAATGTCACAACGTAACTGGAGGGTGATTATAAAGGTGCTCTACAGGTGTCTCCAAAGGTACTTGTTGAGTTGGCATATTTCGAGATTAGGATTTGTCACTCGGATTGTCGGAGAGGTATCTCTGGGCCCACTCGGTAATGCACATCACTATAAGCCTTGCAATCATTGTAACTAATGAGTTAGTTGCGGGATGATGCATTATGGAACAAGTAAAGAGACTTGCCGGTAACAAGATTGAACTAGGTATTGAGATACCGACGATCGAATCTCGGACAAGTAACATATCGATGACAAAGGGAACAACGTATGTTGTTATGCGGTTTGACCGATAAAGATCTTCGTAGAATATGTGGGAGCCAATATGAGCATCCAGATTCTGCTATTGGTTATTGACCGGAGATGTGTCTTGGTCATGTCTACATAGTTCTCGAACCCGTACGGTCCGCACGCTTAAAGTTCGGTGACGATTTGTATTACGAGTTTATATGTTTTGATGTACCGAAGGTAGTTCGGAGTCCCGGATGAGATCAGGGACATGACGAGGAGTCTCGAAATGATCCAGACGTAAAGATCGATATATTGGACGACTATATTCGGACATCGGAAAGGTTCCGAGTGATTCGGGTATTTTTCGGAGTACCGGGGAGTTACGGGAATACGGGGAAGAAGTGTTGGGCCTTAATGGGCTTTAGTGGAAAGGAGAGGCAGCAGCCAGGAGGTGGTGCGCGCCCCTCCCAAGCCGAGTATGAATTGGACAAGGGGTTTGGGGCGCGGCCCCCCTCTCCCTCCTTCTCCACTCCCCTCCTTTCACTCCTTCTCCTAGTTGGACTAGGAAAGGAGGAAACCTAGTCCTATTAGGAGTAGGAATCCTACACCCTTGGCGCGCCCCTCCTAGGGCCGGCCTCCTCCTCCCTTGCTCCTTTATATACGGGGGCAGGGGGCACCCCATAGACACAAGTCGATCTGTTGATCTATTCCAGCCCTGTGCGTGCTACCTCTTGAGCACTGCGTTGGTTTTTCCTTGAAGAGGAAAGGGTGATGCAGTAGAGCAGCATAAGTATTTCCCTCAGTTTTTGAGAACCAAGGTATCAATCCAGTAGGAGGCCACACATGAGTCCCTCGCACCTACACAAACAAATAAACTCCTCGCAACCAACGCAATAAAGGGGTTGTCAATCCCTTCACGGTCACCTACGAGAGTGAGATCTGATAGATATGATAAGATAATATTTTTGGTATTTTTATGATAAAGAGAAATAAAGATGCAAGTAAAATAAATGGCAAAGGAAATAACTAAGTATTGGAATATTAATATGATGGAAAATAGACCCGGGAGCCATAGGTTTCACTAGAGGCTTCTCTCGAGAGCATAAGTATTACGGTGGGTGAACAAATCACTCTTGAGCAATTGACAGAATTGAGCATAGTTATGAGAATATCTAGGTATGATCATGTATATAGGCATCACGTCCGAGACAAGTAGACCGACTCCTGCCTGCATCTACTACTATTACTCCACACATCGACCGCTATCCAGCATGCATCTAGAGTATTAAGTTCAAGAGAACAGAGTAACGCTTTAAGCAAGATGACATGATGTAGAGGGATAAACTCATGCAATATGATATAAACCCCATCTTGTTATCCTCGATGGCAACAATACAATACGTGCCTTGCTGCCCCTACTGTCACTGGGAAAAGGACACCGCAAGATTGAACCCAAAGCTAAGCACTTCTCCCATTGCAAGAAAGATCAATCTAGTAGGCCAAACCAAACTGATAATTCGAAGAGACTTGCAAAGGTAACCAATCATACATAAAAGAATTCAGAGAAGATTCAAATATTGTTCATAGATAAACTTGATCATAAACCCACAATTCATCGGTCTCAACAAACACACCGCAAAAGAAGATTACATCGAATAGATCTCCACAAGAGAGGGGGGAGAACTTTGTATTGAGATCCAAAAAGAGAGAAGAAGCCATCTAGCTAATAACTATGGACCCGTAGGTCTGAAGTAAACTACTCACACTTCATCGGAGAGGCTATGGTGTTGATGTAGAAGCCCTTCGTGATCGATACCCCCTCTGGCGGAGCTCCGGAAAAGGCCCCAAGATGGGATCTCATGGATACAGAAAGTTACGGCGGTGGAATTAGGGTTTTGGCTCCATATATGGTAGTTTGGGGGTACGTAGGTATATATAGGAGGAAGGAGTACATCGGTGGAGCAACGTGGGCCCCACGAGGGTGGAGGGCGTGCCTGGTGGGGGGGGGGGGTAGGCGCGCCCCCCTACCTCGTGCCTTCCTGGTTGATTGCTTGACGTAGGGTCCAAGTCCTCTGGATCATGTTTGTTCCAAAAATCACATTCCCGACGGTTTCATTCCGTTTGGACTCCGTTTGATATTCTTTTTTTGCGAAACCCTAAAATAGGCAAAAAAAACAGCAATTCTGGGCTGGGCCTCCGGTTAATAGGTTAGTCCCAGAAAAAATATAAAAATGTATAATAAAGCCCAATAATGTCCAAAACAGAATATAATATAGCATGGAACAATAAAAAATTATAGATACGTTGGAGACGTATCAAGCATCCCCAAGCTTAATTCCTGCTCGTCCTCGAGTAGGTAAATGATAAAAATAGAATTTTTGATGTGGAATGCTACTTGGCATAATTTCAATGTAATTCTCTTAATTGTGGTATGAATATTCAGATCCGAAAGATTCAAGACAAAAGTTTAATATTGACATAGAAATAATAATACTTCAAGCATACTAACTAAGCAATTATGTCTCTTCAAAATAACATGGCCAAAGAAAGTTATCCCTACAAAATCATATAGTCTGGCTATGCTCCATCTTCACCACACAAAGTATTCAAATCATGCACAACCCCGATGACAAGCCAAGCAATTGTTTCATACTTTTGGTGTTCTCAAACTTTTTCAATCTTCACGCAATACATGAGCGTGAGCCATGGACATAGCACTATAGGTGGAATAGAATGGTGGTTGTGGAGAAGACAAAAAGGAGAAGATAGTCTCACATCAACTAGGCGTATCAACGGGCTATGGAGATGCCCATCAATAGATATCAATGTGCGTGAGTAGGGATTACCATGCAACAGATGCACTAGAGCTATAAGTATATGAAAGCTCAACAAAAAGAAACTAAGTGGGTGTGCATCCAACTTGCTTGCTCACGAAGACCTAGTGCATTTGAGGAAGCCCATCGTTGGAATATACAAGCCAAGTTCTATAATGAAAAATCCCCACTAGTATATGAAAGTGATAGCATAGGAGACTCTCTATCATGAAGATCATGGTGCTACTTTGAAGAACAAGTGTGGAAAAAAGGATAGTAGTATTGCCCCTTTTTTGGGGGGACCTTCTTTTTTTTATTTGGCCTTCCTTTTTTCTTTTGCTTTTATTGGGACAATACTCTATGAATGATGATCATCACACTTCTATTTGTTTACAACTCAATGATTACAACTCGATACTAGAACAAAGTATGACTCTATATGAATGCCTCCGGCGGTATACCGGGATAGCAATGATGCATGCGTGACTTATATGAAAGAATTATGAACGGTGGTTTTGCCACAATTAAAATGTCAACTACATGATCATGCGAAGCAATATGACAATGATGGAGTGTGTCATAGTAAACGAAACGGTGGAAAGTTGCATGGCAATATATCTCGGAATGGCTATGGAAATGCCATGATAGGTAGGTATGGTGGCTGTTTTGAGGAAGGTATATGGTGGGCGTATGATATCGGCGAAAGGTGCATGGTGTTAGAGAGGCTAGCAATGGTGGAAGGGTGAGAGTGCGTATAATCCATGGACTCAACATTAGTCATAAAGAACTCACATACTTATTGCAAAAATCTATTAGTTATCGAAGCAAAGTACTATGTGCATGCTCCTAGGGGGATAGATTGGTAGGAAAAGGCCATCGCTCGTCCCCGGCCGCCACTCATAAGGAGGACAATCGATAAATACATCATGCTCCAACTTCTTAACATAACAGTTCACCATACGTGCATGCTACGGGAATCACAAAATTCAACAAAAGCATTTCTCAAATTCACAACTACTCAACTAGCATGACTCTAATATCACCATCTCCATATCTCAAAACAATTATCAAGTTTCAAACTTCTCATAGTATTCAACACACTCATAAGAAAATTTTATTATTAATCTTGAATGCCTAACATAATTAAAGAAAATTACCATGCTGTTTTGTAGGACTCTCAAGATAATCTAAGTGAAGCATGAGAGAACAATGGTTTCTATAAAGCAAATGTACCAACGTGCTCTAAAAGATATAAGTGAAGCACTAGAGCAAAAACTATATAACTCAAAAGATATAAGTGAAGCACATAGAGTATTCTAACAATTTCCAAATCATGAGTGTCTCTCTCAAAAAGGTGTGTGCAGCAATGATGATTGTGGAAAACTAACAAATAAAGACTCAAATAATACAAGACGCTCCAAGCAAAACACATATCATGTGGTAAATAAAAATATAGCTCCAAGTAAAGTTACCGATAGAAGTAGACGAAAGAGGGGATGCCTTCCGGGGCATCCCCAACCTTTGGCTTTTAGGTGTCCTTAGATTATCTTGGGGTGCCATGGGCATTCCCAATCTTAGTCTCTTGCCACTCCTTGTTCCATAATCCATCAAATCTTTACCCAAAACTTGAAAACTTCACAACACAAAACTTAAAGTAGAAAATCTCGTGAGCTCCGTTAGCGAAAGAAAACAAAACACCACTTCAAGGTACTGTGATGAACTCATTATTTATTTATATTGGTGTTAAAACTAATGTATTCCAAATTCTCTATGGTTTATAAACTATTTTACTAGCCATAGATTCATCAAAATAAGCAAACAACACACGAAAAACAGAATCTGTCAAAAACAGAACAGTCTGTAGTAATCTGTAGCTAACGCAAGATCTGGAACCCCAAAAATTCTAAAATAAATTTCTGGACGTGGGGAATTTATCTATTAATCATCTTCAAAAAGAATTAACTAAATATCACTTTCCAAATAAAAATGGCAGCAGTTCTCGTGAGCGCTAAAGTTTCTGTTTTTTACAGCAAGATTAAAAAGACTTTCCCCAAATCTTCCCAACGGTTCTACTTGGCATAAACACTAATTAAACACAAAAAAACACAACCAAAACATAGGCTAGATAAATAATTTATTACTAAACAGGAGCAAAAAGCAAGGAATAAAAATAAAATTGGGTTGCCTCCCAACAAGCGCTATCGTTTAACGCCCCTAGCTAGGCATAAAAGCGAAGATAGATCTAGGTATCTTTAGTTGGTAATTCTTTAATGAGACATCTATCACCTTTAGGAGTTTATTTCCTTTTATCAATAATCAAACTTCTAGGCACAAACTCAAAAAAATCATTAGTAGCAAATGGTTCCTTAATGATAGTAAAAAGATTAGGATGAATACTTATAGATTTGAGATCCACAGTTTCTTTGCTAGAGGATTCACCCTTATTTTTAGGAACATACATAAGCTTGGCAATTTTAGTTGGAGGACTTGGGGTATTCTTTACGGAAGAAAAAGCGGTTCCCAAGTTGGTAATGATACCCTCAAGTTTATCGATTCTAGTGGAATCATGATTTATTCTTTCATTAACTATGGGTTCCTTCTCCTTAATATTTTTCAAAGTGACTCCTACTTTAGATCCATATTGAGTAATTTGGTTGTGGATCTTTTTATCGAAATTTTCAATTAACTCTACGGTAGCAACTTTATTTTCAATAATTTCAAGTTTTTGCATTACATGCTCCAAAGTTAACATAGTTCCATTAACCAAAAGAGGGGGTGAGCCAAACAAATCTATCATAGCATTATAGGAATCAAAAGTGTGGCTACCAAAGAAGTTCCCTCCGGTAATGGTATCAAGGACATATTTGTGCCAAGTAATAGCACCTACATAAAAATTGCAAAGAAGAATAGAAGTAGATTGCTTCCTAGTAGATCTATTTTGAGCATTGCAAATTCTATACCAAGCGTCTTTTAGGTTTTCTCCTTCCCTTTGCTTAAAATGAAGAACTTCATTTTCGGGAGACAACGGAGAAGATAGGGGACTAGCCATAATGACAAGCAAGCAATCCGACACACAAGCAAACAAGAAACAAGCAAAAAGAGGCGAATAGAGAAAGAGAGGGAGGATGGAGAGAGAGGGAAAATAAAACGGCAAGGGTGAAGTGGGGGGAGAGGAAAACGAGAGGCAAATGGCAAATAATGCAATGCAGGAGATAAGGGTTTGTGATGGGTACTTGGTATGTTGACTTTTGCATAGACTCCCCGGCAACGGCGCCACAAATCCTTCTTGCTACCTCTTGAGCACTGCGTTGGTTTTCCCTTGAAGAGGAAAGGGTGATGCAATAGAGTAGCGTAAGTATTTCCCTCAGTTTTTGAGAACCAAGATATCAATCTAGTAGGAGGCCACGCACGAGTCCCTCGCACCTACAAAAACAAATAAACTCCTCGCAACCAACGCGATAAAGGGGTTGTCAATCCCTTCACGATCACCTATGAGAGTGAGATCTAATAGATATGATAAGATAATATTTTTGGTATTTTTATGATAAAGAGAAATAAAGATGTAAGTAAAATAAATGGCAAAGGAAATAACTAAGTATTGTCAGATTAATATGATGGAAAATAAACCTGGGGGCCATAGGTTTCACTAGAGGCTTCTCTCGAGAGCATAAGTATTACAGTGGATGAACAAATTACTATTGAGCAATTGACAGAATTGAGCATAGTTATGAGAATATCTAGGTATGATCATGTATATAGGCATCACGTCCAGGACAAGTAGATCGACTCCTGCCTGCATCTACTACTATTACTCCACACATCGACCGCTATCCAGCATGCATCTAGAGTATTAAGTTCAAGAGAATAGAGTAACACTTTAATCAAGATGACATGATGTAGAGGGATAAACTCATGCAATATGATATAAACCCCATCTTGTTATCCTCGATGGAAACAATACAATACGTGCCTTTCTGCCCCTACTGTCACTGGGAAAGGACACCGCAAGATTGAACCCAAAGCTAAGCACTTCTCCCATTGCAAGAAAGATCAATCTAGTAGGCCAAACCAAACTGATAATTCGAAGAGACTTGCAAAGATAACCAATCATGCATAAAAGAATTCAGAGAAGATTCAAATATTTTTCATAGATAAACTTGATCATAAACCCACAATTCATCGGCCTCAACAAACACACCGCAAAAGAAGATTATATCGAATAGATCTCCACAAGAGAAGGGAGAACTTTGTATTAAGATCCAAAAAGAGAGAAGAAGCCATCTAGCTAATAACTATGGACTCGTAGGTCTGAAGTAAACTGCTCACACTAAATTTCAAGGTAAAAGTGTTCTCCCTGAGTATGCACCATTGCCAAAGTTCGTTGTGCCGAGACACCACGTGATGATCGGGTGTGATAAGCTCTATGTTCATCTAAAACGGGTGCAAGCCAATTTTGCACACGCAGAATACTCAGGTTAAACTTGACGAGCCTAGCATATGCAAATATGGCCTCGGAACACTGGAGACCGAAAGGTCGAGCGTGAATCATATAGTAGATATGATCAACATAATGATGTTCACCATTGAAAACTACTCCATCTCACGTGATGATCGGACATGGTTTAGTTGATTTGGATCACGTGATCATTTAGATGACTAGAGGAATGTCTATCTAAGTGGGAGTTCTTAAGTAATATGATTAAATTGAACTTAAATTTATCATGAAGTTAGTCCTGATAGTATTTGCATATCTATGTTGTAGATCAATGGCTCGCACATAGCTTCTGCGTTTATTTTTGATATGTTCCTAGAGAAAACTAAGTTGAAATATGTTAGTAGCAATGATGCGGATTGGATCCGTGATCTGAGGATTATCCTCATTGCTGCACAGAAGAATTATGTCCTTAATGCACCGCTAGGTGACGGACCTATTGCAGGAGCATATGCAGACGTTATGAACGTTTGGCAAAGCTCGGTATGATGACTACTTGATAGTTTAGTGCACCATGCTTTACGGCTTAGAACCGGGACTTCAAAAATGTTTTGAACGCCACAAAGCATATAATATGTTCCAAGATTTGAAATTAGTATTTCAGACTCATGCCCATGTCGAAAGGTATGAGACCTTTGACAGTACTTTGCCTACAAAGATGGAGGAGAATAGCTCAACCAGTGAGCATGTGCTCAGATTGTCTGGGTACTGCAATTGCTTAAATCGAGTGGGAGTTAATCTTCCAGATAAGATAGTAATTGAAAAAGTTCTCTAGTCACTATCACCAAGTTACTAGAACTTAGTGATGAAATATAATATGCAAGGGATAACAGAAACGATTCCCAAGCTCTTCGTGATGTAGAAATCGACGAAGGTAGAAATCAAGAAAAGCATCAAGTGTTGATGGTTGACAAGACCACTAGTTTCAAGAAAAGGGCAAAGGGAAGAAGGGGAAATTCAAGAAGAACGACAAGCAAGTTGCTGCTCAAGTGAAGAAGCCCAAGTCTAGACCTAAGCCTGAGACTAAGTGCTTCCACCGCAAAGGGACTAGTCACTACTGCCCCAAGTATTTGGCGGATAAGAAGGATGGCAAAGTGAACAAAGGTATATTTGATATACATGTTATTGGTGTGTACTTTACTAGTGTTTATAGCAAACCCTCAGTATTTGATACTAGTTCAGTTGCTGAGATTAGTAACTCAAAACGGGAGTTGCAGAATGAACAGAGACTAGTTAAGAGTGAAGTGACGATGTGTGTTGGAAGTGGTTCCAAGATTGGTATGATCATCATAGCACACTCCCTATACTTTCGGAATTAGTGTTGAACCTAAATAAATGTTATTTGGTGTTTGCGTTAAACATGAATATGATTTGATCATGTTTATTGCAATACGATTATTCATTTAAAGTCAGAGAATAATTGTTGTTCTGTCTGCATGAATAAAACCTTCAATGGTCATACACCCAAGGTGAATGGTTTATTGAATCTCGACGGTAGTGATACACATATTCATAATATTGAAGCCAAAAGATGCAAAGTTAATAATGATAGTGCAACTTATTTGTGGCACTACCTTTTAGGTCATATTGGTGTAAAGCGCATGAAGAAAATCCATGCTGATGGGCTTTTGGAATCACTTGATTATGAATCAGTTGATGCTTGCAGACCATGCCTCATGGGCAAGATGACTAAGACTCCGTTCTCCGGAACAATGGAGCAAGCAACAGACTTGTTGGAAATAATACATACTAATGTATGCAGTCCGATGAGTGTGGAAGCTCGCGGCAGGTATTGTTATTTTCTGACCTTCACAGATGATTTTAATAAGATATGGGTATATCTTCTTGATGGAACATAAATCTGAAACATTTGAAAAGTTCAAATAATTTCAGAGTGAAGTGAAAAATCATCGTAACAAGAAAATAAAGTTTCTACGATCTGATCATGGAAGAGAATATTTGAGTTACGAGTTTGGTCTTCATTTGAAACAATGCGGAATAGTTTTGCAACTCATGCCACCTAGAACACCATAGCGTAATGGCGTGTCCGAACATCGTAAGCATACTTTATTAGATATGGTACAATCTATGATGTCTCTTACCGATTTACCACTATTGTTTTGGGGTTATGCATTAGAGACAGTTGCATTCACGTTAAATAGGGCACCATCGAAATCCATTGAGACGACGCGTTATGAACTGTGGTTTAGCAAGAAACCAAAGTTGTCGTTTCTTAAAGTTTGGGGCTGTGATGCTTATGTGAAAAATCTTCAACCTGATAAGCTCGAACCCAAATCGGAGAAATGTGTCTTCATAGGATACCTAAAGGAAACTATTGGGTACACCTTCTATCACAGATACGAAGGCAAGACATTTGTTGCTAAAAATGGATCCTTTCTAGAGAAGGAGTTTCTCTCGAAAGAAGTGAGTGGGAGGAAAGTAGAACTTGATGAGATAACTGTACCTGCTCCCTTATTAAAAAGTAGTTCATCACAAAAATCTGTTCCTGTGACTCCTACACCAATTAGTGAGGAAGCTAATGATGATGATCATGTAACTTCAGATCAAGTTACTACCGAACCTCGTGGGTCAACCAGAGTGAGATCCGCACCAGAGTGGTACGGTAATCCTGTCCTGGATGTCATGTTACTTGACCATGATGAACCTACGGACTATGAGGAAGCGATGATGAGCCCAGATTCCATGAAATGGCTTGAGGCCATGAAATCTGAGATGGGACCCATGTATGAGAACAAAGTATGGACTTTGATTGACTTGCCCGATGATTGGTGAGTCATTAAAAATAAATGGATCTTCAAGAGGAAGACGGGCGCTGATAGTAGTGTTACTATCTACAAAGCTCGAACTGTCGCAAAATGTTTTCGACAAGTTCAAGGTGTTGACTACGATGAGATTTTCTCACCCGTATCGATGCTTAAAAGTATGTCTGAATCATATTAGCAGTTGTTGTATTTTATGAAATCTAGCAAATGGATGTCAAAATTGTATTCCTTCATGGATTTCTTAAAGAAGAGTTGTGTATGATGCAACCAAAAGTTTTTGTCGATCCTAAAGGTGCTAACAAAGTGAGCAAGCTCCAGCGATCCATCTATGGACTGGTGCAAGCATCTCGGAGTTGGAATATATGCTTTGATAAAGTGATCAAAGCATATGGTTTTGTACAGACTTGCGGTGAAGCCTGTATTTACAAGAAAGTGAGTGGGAGCACTACATCATTTCTGATAAGTATATGTGAATGACATATTGTTGATCGGAAATAATGTAGAATTTTCTAGAAAGCATAAAGGAATATTTGAAAAGAGTTTTTTAGAGAAAGACCTCGATGAAGCTGCTTACACATTGAGCATCAAGATCTATAGATATAGATCAAGACGCTTGATAAGTTTTTTCAATAAGTACATACCTTGACAAGATTTTGAAGTTGTTCAAAATGGAACAGTCAAAGAAGGAGTTATTGCCTGTGTTGCAAGGTGTGAAGTTGAGTAAAGACTCAAAACTCGACCACAGCAGAAAATAGAAAGAGAATGAAAAGTAATTCCCTATGCCTCGGTCATAGGTTCTATAAAATATGATATGCTGTGTACCAGTCCTACTGTATATGTTAGCATGAGTTTGGTAAAGGAGAACAATAGTGATCTAGGAGTAGATCACTGGACAGCGGTCAAAATTATCCTTAGAGGACTAAGGAAATATTTCTCGGTTATGGAGGTGATAATAGAGTTCTTCGTAAAGAGTTATGTCAATGCAAGCTTTTTACATCGATCTAGATGACTCTAAGTCTCGATCTGAATACATATTCAAAGTGGGAGCAATTAGCTAGAGTAGCTCCGTGCAGAGCATTGTAGACATAGAAATTTGCAAAATACATACGGGTCTGAATGTTGCAGACTCGTAGACTAAACTTCTCTCACAAGCAAAACATGATCACTCTTTGGGTTTTAATCACATAGCAATGTGAACTAGATTATTGACTATAGCAAACCCTTTGGGTGTTAGTCACATGGAGATGTGAACTAATCACATAAAGATGTGAATTATTGATGTTAAACACATGACGATGTGAACTAGATTATTGACTCTAGTGCAAGTGGGAGACTGAAGGAAATATGCCCTAGAGGCAATAATAAAGTTATTATTTATTTCCTTATTTCATGATAAATGTTTATTATTCATGCTAGAATTGTATTAACCGGAAACATAATACATGTGTGAATATATAGACAAACAAAGTGTCACTAGTATGCCTCTACTTGACTAGCTCGTTGATCAAAGATGGTTATGTTTCCTAACCATAGACTTGAGTTGTCATTTGATAATTGGGATCACATCATTAGGAGAATGATGTGATTGACTTGACCCATTCCGTTAGCTTAGCACTTGATCGTTTAGTATGTTTGCTATTGCTTTCTTCATGACTTATACATGTTCCTATGACTATGAGATTATGCAACTTCCGTTTACCGGAGGAACACTTTGTGTGCTACCAAACGTCACAACGTAACTGGATGATTATAAAGGTGCTCTATAGGTGTCTCTGAAGGTACTTGTTGAGTTGGCGTATTTTGAGATTAGGATTTGTCACTCCGATTGTCGGAGAGGTATCTCTGGGCCCACTCGGTAATGCACATCACTATAAGCCTTGCAAATATTGTAACTAATGAGTTAGTTGTGAGATGATGCATTACGGAACGAGTAAAGAGACTTGCCGGTAACGAGATTGAACTAGGTATTGATATACTGATGATCGAATCTCGGGCAAGTAACATACCGATGACAAAGGGAACAACGTATGTTGTTATGCGGTTTAACGGATAAAGATCTTCGTAGAATATGTGGGAGCCAATATGAGCATCCAGGTTCCGCTATTGGTTATTGACCGGAGACGTGTCTCGGTCATGTCTACATAGTTCTCGAACCCGTAGGGTCCGCACGCTTAAAGTTCGGTGACGATTTGTATTATGAGTTTATGTGTTTTGATGTACCGAAGATAGTTCGGAGTCCCGGGTGATATCGGGGACATGACGAGGAGTCTCGAAATGGCCGAGACGTAAAGATCGATATATTGGACGACTATATTCGGACATCGGAAAGGTTCTGCGTGATTCGGGTATTTTTCGGAGTCCGGGGAGTTACGGGAATACGGGGAAGAAGTGTTGGGCCTTAATGGGCTTTAGTGGGAAGGAGAGGCATCAGCCAGGAGGTGGCGCGTGCCCCTCCCAAGCCCAGTCCGAATTGGACAAGGGGTTTGGGGCACGGCCCCCCTCTCCCTTCTTTCTCCCCTTCCCTCCTTTCCCTCCTTCTCCTAGTTGGACTAGGAAAGGAGGAAACCTACTCCTATTAGGAGTAGAAATCCTACTCCCTTGGCGCGCCCCTCCTAGGGACGGCCTCCTCCTCCCTTGCTCCTTTATATACAGGGGCAGGGGGCACCCCATAGACACAAGTTGATCTGTTGATCTATTCCAGCCGTGTGCGGTGCCCCCTCCACCATATTCCACCTTGGTTATATCGTAGCGGTGCTTAGGCGAAGCCCTGCGTCGGTAGCAACATCATCACCGTCACCACGCCGTCGTGCTGACGAAACTCTCCCGTGAAGCTTTGCTGGATCGGAGCCCGCGGGACGTCATCGAGTTGAACGTGTGCAGAACTCGGAGGTGCCGTGCGTTTGGTACTTGGATTGGTCGGATCGTGAAGACGTACGACTACATCAACCGCGTTGTGCTAACGCTTCTGCATTCGGTCTACGAGGGTACGTGGACACACTCTCCCCTCTTGTCGCTATGCATCACCATGATCCTGTGTGTGCGTAGGATTTTTTTGAAATTACTACGTTCCCCAACAATGCCCCGGAAGGCATCCCCTCTTTTTTCTAACAATCATCTGTAATTTTACTTGGAGCTATATTTTTATTCGTCACATGATATGCGTAAATCTTGGAGCGTCTTTTGATTTTAGTTTTCACTTTTCTTCGATGCACCATGCTGGTATGAGATAGTCCTTGGTTGATTTATAGAATGCTCATTGCACTTCACTTATATCTTTTGAGTATGGCTTTATAGAATGCTTCATGTGCTTCACTTATATCTTTTGAAGTTTGGATTGCCTGTTTCTCTTCACATAGAAAACTGCCATTTGTAGAATGCTCTTTTGATTCACTTATATTTGTTAGAGCGTGGGCATATCTTTTGTAGAAAGAATCAAACTCTCTTGCTTCACTTATATCTATTTAGAGAGATGACAGGAACTGGTCATTCACATGGTTAGTCATAAAATCCTACATAAAACTTGTAGATCACTAAATATGATATGCTTGCTTCATTGCAATAGTTTTGTGATATAAAGATGGTGATATTAGAGTCATGCTAGTGGGTAGTTGTGGATTGTAGAAATACTTGTGTTGAAGTTTGTGATTCCCGTAGCATGCACGTATGGTGAACTGTTATGTAACGAAGTTGGAGCATGAGGTATTTATTGATTGTCTTCCTTATGAGTGGCGGTCGGGGATGAGCGATGGTCTTTTCCTACCAATCTATCCCCCTAGGAGCATGCGCGTAGTACTTTGTTTTGATGACTAATAGATTTTTGCAATAAGTATGTGAGTTCTTTATGACCAATTTTGAGTCCATGGATTATACACACTCTCACCCTTCCATCATTGCTAGCCTCTTCGGTAGCGTGCATTGCCCTTTCTCACCTCGAGAGTTGGTGCAAACTTCGCCGGTGCATCCAAACCCCATGATAAGATACGCTCTATCACACATAAGCCTCCTTATATCTTCCTCAAAACAGCCACCATACCTACCTATTATGGCATTTCCATAGCCATTCCGATATATATTTCCATGCAACTTCCATCATCATCATATACATGACTTGAGCATTTATTGTCATATTGCTTTGCATGATCGTAAGATAGCTAGCATGATGTTTTCATGGCTTGTACGTTTTTTGATATCATTGCTACGCTAGATCATTGCACATCCCGGTACACCGCCGGAGACATTCATATAGAGTCATATCTTTGTTTTAGTATCGAGTTGTAATATTGAGTTGTAAGTAAATAAAAGTGTGATGATCATCATTATTAGAACATTTTCCCATGTGAGGTTATCAAAATAAAAGTGGCCAAAGAAGCCCCCAAAAAAGAGAGAAGAAGCCTACAAAAAGGGAAAAAAGAGAGAAAAATTAAAAAATTAAAAAAATGAGAGAAAATAGAGAAGGGACAATGTTACTATCCTTTTACCACACTTGTGATTCAAAGTAGCACCATGTTCTTCATATAGAGAGTCTCTTGAGTTATCACTTTCATATACTAGTGGGAATTTTCATTATAGAACTTGGCTTGTATATTCTGATGATGGGCTTCCTCAAATGTCCTAGGTCTTCATGAGCAAGCAAGTTGGATGCACACCCACTTAGTTTCTAGTTTGAGCTTTCATACACTTATAGCTCTTAGTGCATTCGTTGCATGGCAATCCCTACTCCTCACATCGACATCAATTGATGAGCATCTCCATAGCCCGTTGATTAGCCGCGTTGATGTGAGACTTTCTCCTTTTTGTCTTCTCCACACAACCTCCACCATCATATTATATTCCACCCATGGTGCTATGTCCATGACTCACGCTCATGTATTGCGTGAAAGTTGAAAAGGTTTGAGAACGTCAAAAGTATGAAACAATTGCTTGGCTTGTCATCGGGGTTGTGCAAGATTTGAATATTTTGTGTGGTGAAGTTGGAGCATAGCCAGACCATCTGATTTTATAGGGATAACTTTCTTTGGCCATGTTATTTTGAAAAGATATGATTGCTTTATTAGTATGCTTGAAGTATTATTGTCTTAATGTCAAATGATAGACTATTGCTTTGAATCACTCGTGTCTTAATATTCATGCCATGATTAGATTACATGATCAAGATTATGCTAGGTAGCATTCCACATCAAAAATTATCTTTTTTATCATTTACCTACTCGAGGACGAGCAAGAATTAAGCTTGGGGATGCTGATACGTCTCCGTCGTATCTATAATTTTTTATTATTCCATGCCAATATTATACAACTTTCATATACTTTTGGCAACTTTTTATACTATTTTTGGGGACTAACATGTTGATTCAGTGCCCAGTGACAGTTCTTGTTTGTTGCATGTTTTTTGTTTCGTAGAAAATCCATATCAAACAGAGTCCAAAGGGGATAAAAACCGACGGAGATTTTTTTGGAATATATGTGATTTTTGGAAAGAAGAGTCAACACGAGACGATGCCCGAGGGGGCCAAGAGGCAGGGGGGCGCGCCCCAGGGGGTTAGGTGCGCCCTGGGCCCTCATGGCCAGCCCGTAAGGCGGTTGGTGCCCTTCTTTCCCCGCAAGAAAGCTAATATCCAGATAAAAATCGAGTCCAAAATTAAGCCCAATCGGAGTTACGGATCTCCGGAATATAAGAAACAGTGAAAGGGCAGAATCTGGAACACAGAAACAGAGAGAGACAGAGAGATAGATCCAATCTCGGAGGGGCTCTCGCCCCTCCCATGCCATGGAGGCCATGGACCAGAGGGGAAACGCTTCTCCCATCTAGGGAGAAGGTCAAGGAAGAAGAAGAATAAGAAGAAGAAGAAGAAGAAGAAGAAGAAGAAGAAGGGGGGCTCTCTCCCCCTCTCTCCCGGTGGCGCCGGAATGCCGCTGGGGCCATCATCATCACCGCAATCTACACCAACAACTTCGCCACCGTCATCACCAACTCTTCCTCCCTCTATGCAGCGGTGTAACCCCTCTTTTACCCGTTGTAATCTCTACTTAAACATGGTGCTCAACGCTATATATTATTTGCCAATGATGTATGGCTATCCTATGATGTTTGAGTAGATCCGTTTTGTCCTATGGGTTAATTGATGATCGTGATTGGTTTGAGTTGCATATTTTATTACTGGTGTTGTCCTATGGTGCTCTCCATGTCGCGCAAGCGTGAGGGATCCCCGTTGTAGGGTTTGCAATATGTTCATGATTTTCTTATGGTGGGTGGCGTGAGTGATAGAAACACAGACCCGAGTAAGTAGGTTGTTTGCGTATGGGAATAAAGAGGACTTGATGCCTTATAATGCTATGGTTGGGGTTTACCTTAATGATCTTTAGTAGTTGCGGATGCTTGCTAGGGTTCCAATCATAAGTGCATATGATCCAAGAAGAGAAACTATGTTAGCTTGTGCCTCTCCCTAAAATAAAATTGCAATATGATTACCGGTCCAGTTATCGAATGCCTAGGGACAAATAACTTTCTTGTGTGACAACAAGCTCTCTACTAAACCTAACTTAGTTGTGTCTTTATCTAAACAACACCTACTTTTTATTCACGTGCTCTTTATTATATTGCAAACCTATCCAACAACACCTACAAAGTACTTCTACTTTCATACTTGTTCTGGGTAAAGCGAACGTCAAGTGTGCATAGAGTTGTATCGGTGGTTGATAGAACTTGAGGGAATATTTGTTCTACCTTTAGCTCCTCGTTGGGTTCGACACTCTTACTTATCGAAAGAGGCTACAATTGATCCACTATACTTGTGGGTTATCAACGTCATCAAGCTGAACGTGTGCTGAACACGGAGGTGTCGTACGTTCGGTACTTGGATCGGTTGGATCATGAAGACGTTCGACTACATCAACCACGTTAACCTAACGCTTCCGCTTTCAGTCTATGAGCACACTCTCTCCCCCTCTTGTTGCTATGCATCTCCTAGATAGATCTTGCGTGATCGTAGGATTTTTTTTGAAATTGCATGCTATGTTCCCCAACAGCCCCACCAGTCTGCAGCTGATTGGTGGGGGGCCATGCAACTCATGCACATCGGCTGGGCACCACGTCTCCCTGGATGAGCTTTATGGTGAGCTAAAGAAGGCTCTGTTGCCGCTGCTGCACAATAGGCTAGTTGGGGCAAAGGAGGGGACCAGGAGAAAGCGGGAGCCTGTATCCAACCCAAGACGGAGTGTGCCTTGCTAGGGGCGTGGGACGTGGCTCCAATGCAACAAAACAATAGAACGTGTTAATCCGGAAGCATTGCCTGGCAAATGAGGGCGAGGTTATTAGTGACAACGCGATGCAGGCATACGCAAGGTTGTTCGATCAGCCACTCTCTAACGGACATATCAGAGCGATTCTTGCACTGTTTGGATGGAAGGCCTCTGCTTTGCCGATGTTTGAGCAAAACGCCATGGTGGCGGACCAGCTCTAGGGCTGTTCCATGGTAGTTGCATGTAGGCTCTAAAGATGAATCTTGCTCCTTTCAAAACACTAGTGTGGAACATTCTGGGACTCAATAGCCCTGCGCGTCGTAGTGCAATCTATCAAGTGGTAGCGGCGGCCAATCCAAGCATAGTATGCTTCCAAGAGACGAAATTGGAGGTTGTAATGGTGGAGCTGGTGACTCACTACCTTAGAAATAAATTTGAAAATTTCTTTTACTTGTCGGTAGTAGGAACAAGGGGAGGAAAACTACTCGTGTGGAATGCCTCGGTGGTTGATATCTCGCACCCACACTGCAAGGAGAATGCCTTAACGACCTTAGTCAAACACTTGGGTGGAGCCCAATGGTGGATTGCCGGTGTCTACGTGCCACAACATGATCATGAAAAGATCGCCTTCATGCAGGAGCTAGTCGACATAAGAGAACTCATAGCCAGACCATGGACGATGGTGGGTGATTTCAACCTCTTGGTGAACCCGGAAGATAAAAACAACCCCCTCATTAACATGCGAATGATGGCGCGGTTTAGGGCAAAGCTCAACTTCTTAGAGCTAAAGGAAATCTACTTGAATGGAAGGAGATACACCTGGTCAAACGAGAGGGAGAACGCGACTTTGGAGCGAATTGACCGCGTCTTTGGCACGACGTCTTGGGAGGACTTGTACCCAACGTGCCACCTCACCGCGCTAGGCTCGGCCGTGTCCGATCACTGTCCACTGATGCTGGACCTAAACGTTGACTTTTGTATGGGGCGAAGATTCAAATTCGAGGCCTTCTAAACTAAGGCTGAGGGTTTCATGCAAACGGTGCAAGATGCATGGAGTTTGGTTCCAAGGGAGGGCAAACCTTATGTTGTGCTTGATGCAAAGCCGAGAGCGGTGGCAAAGAGCCTAAAGAAATGGAGTGATCACTGGATAGGAAATGTTAAGCTGCAGATTGGCATAGCTATGGAGGTCATTCTTCGCTCGGACAAAGCGATGGAAACAAGAGTGTTGACTGAATAGGAGAGTGCGCTACGGAAACTGCTCAAGAGGAAGTTGTTGGGTCTCTGTTCGCTAGAGCGTACCATCGCGCGCCAAAAGCTCAAGGATCCTCATTCTTCGGGAGGGAGACACCAATACTAGCTTCTTTAACCAGAGTGAGTGTCATAGATAGAGGAAAAACATGATGACAATGGTTCGACATGGGGAGAATGTGGCCACTGGGCAGGAGGAAATCGTCATGGAGGTAGATGACTACTTCTCCAAAGTGTTTGGAGATGCCCCGCTGAGGGCGCACATGCTAGATCTGGACACGATCCACCTTCCATCAAGGAACCTGTCTCAACTTGAAGCCCCATTCACTAAGGAGGAGGTGGAAAAGATAGTGAAATCCATGCCACTTGATAAGGCACCGGGACCAGAAGGTTTCACGGGCCAGTTCTATGCCACATGTTGGAGCATATTACATGAGGAATTCATGCGAGCCGTGGAGGCTTTTTACCTCGCTGACACGAGAGGGTTGTCCGTGATCAACAAAGCAATTGTGACGCTCCTACCAAAGAAGGATGGGGCTATGGACATTAAGGATTACATGCCAGTTAGCTTGGTGCATGGGGTGATCAAAATCTTTGACAAAATTATGTCTTCTAGACTTGCGACTGAACTCCCCACTACTAGGAAAAGGCCTGCTAGTGGTGCACCTGTTTTGCCTACTAATGGCGCACCACAGTTGCGCCACTAGCATCACGTCATTAGAATTTTTTACTAATGGCGCACCACGGGTGCGCCATTAGTATCTGGTATACTAATGGCGCACCACGCAGTGCGCCATTAGTATACCCACGGTGCACCATTAGTATGCCTCCCACGGGCCGTATTTACCCATGTGCTCTGGCTTACTAATGGCGCACTAGTTGATGATGCGCCACTAGTGTCTCTGGCTTACTAATGGCGCACTAGTTGGTGGTGCGCCACTAGTATGAATATTAGGGAATTTTTTTTTCTTCTGATATTTGCACAGGTTACAAAATATATTACTGGACAGAATATAGACAGCACCACACAACAACAGCAGATTCATCGAATACAATAGAAGATTAGTCTCCGAATACAATTCATCATATTAGTCTCCGAATTCAAAAGACCGAACAAAGATAGAACATTACAAGTCTCGAGACCGCGAGTAGCGAGTTTGTCGAAAGTAATACTAATCCTAACAAGTCCTACTAATCATCATCATACAACTTCTACTCATTATTAATAACAAGTCATACGATCATCATCTTGATAGTCATCGAACCAACCCTACTTAATTGTTCTTAGCACATGATCATCAGTATTAGGCAGGACCTAAATACCCTATTTAAGGTAAAATAGCATAAAACAATATAGACCCTGACTCTCCATTATGGAGAATGGAGATCATCCTATCTCCAATTCTTGCGCTTCGCTTCCTTTTGCTTCCAAGAACCTCCTTATGATTGTCCATACATTTTTCCATCCTTTGATTTGCATGTCTCCACTTCTTTTAGAAATCTGGTATGGACAGTTGAGATTCATAGGATGACCTGGCTGTATGTTCAAAACATTAAGGCTACCTTTCTCATACATCAAATGAGGCACACAATTCTCTGGGATTATCTGTTGAAAAACATAGTAATAACTTCATAGTTAGCAATGATGTACTAGTTCTAGAAGTATGCAAAAGATGCACGGATGTCGTAATAGTAAAAAATCTTACCAGGGTATCTCCATGGTAGTTACCGTAGTTGAACACATGCACTAGTGGCATGTATTGACCATAATGTTGAGGAGTTTGATTGTAGATATCGTAA
This sequence comes from Triticum aestivum, assembly GCF_018294505.1. NCBI lineage: Eukaryota > Viridiplantae > Streptophyta > Magnoliopsida > Poales > Poaceae > Triticum > Triticum aestivum. The sequence goes on along the minus strand of NC_057803.1, from coordinate 201,295,846 downwards.
TTCTCAATGTCAGTACAAAATCCGACCAGATGATTTTTCTCCTTGTAAGTTAATTCAGAGCCATCGGTGTAGTGGGTTTTGTCTACCATCTCCCACACATTCTTTGAAGAATGAAAATAAGATGTCAATGGAAATAAGTTGTCAACTATTTTGAAATAAACAATATAAATTAGCTAATAACTATGTTTGAGAAACCCATATAGCGGTAGAATTGGAGGTGTATCAACAAGGACCCAAATGTCCATATTGTCTTGCTTGATTTCAGGATCACCGAGATCCATGGTGACAAGCATACCCTTATCAAGACCATACATCTTGCAAAATGCTTCCCATTTTTTGCAACCAAAATGGGTTATGCTCTCAGAATTGTACAACTTTACTTCAAAATCCACATCATGATGAGTCCTTAGGTGAATTTTATTTGTTTCAGAACTTTCATGGTCTTCAAAACCCATCCTCTCCAAGACATAGCGCCTTGCATGGCATGGGATAAGCTACTCGAATTGTAAAAGATGAAAATTACACGTTGAAATAGTTGTAGTCATGCTTAATTATGAAAAGACACTTGTCGTCGTTGCGTACCATTTCAACATCGAAGGTCTCCTCAAGCTTAATGCTAAAGCGCTAATCATCGTCCAAGTGAGGCATGTTGCACATACCTCGCTCGTCGTGGCACGAGCTGCACTCCCTCGGGAGACTTTCGTCGTCTGATGACGACATTTCCTGCGTTCATAATTCAAAACTACATCATCTCTATTGGGTCCAATAAGATAATCCACAGTGTGGTGAAAACACGCCCTTCGAACTGGTTTGAGCAATTGCTAGTCATGCACACTTGTGCATTTTCAGCCAGGCCCAGTGGAGTTGGCCTAAAAATATTTCTTTCTTTAAGCCTGCTACATCCATCTCAAGTATTTATGGTCAAGGGTTAGCAGGGCCATCCAAATAGAATATGTGGTATGGGCTTTTTTAGTAGGTCATCCTACCAGATTAGGGTTTATCGATGACGAGCAACTGACATTAGTAATAACTCTGAGTTGATATCACACTTCTATATGTATAACACAAGAGCCAGTTGATCCTACTTAATTAAGTACTAAGATACCCCGGCCCATGCATTTGTCGCAAGTACCCCATATGTCCTAATTTTTAGCAAAGTCATGCTAAAATTCACGGAAAATTTCAGCATGACCTTTGCTGAAAATAGGACATATGGAGTACCCGAATTTGCCGGAACGGAAGTTAATCGACATTCCGGCAAACTCAAGGGCCTCTTGGGGTACCTGCAAAATCATCACGACACGATGGTCGGAGACAAAACCCAGCAAACCCTTCACTCGGGGTACAGCAATATATCTTCTAGGGGTGAAACCATACCCTGATTCTCCTTTCTTCCTCTTGCCGAAGAGAAGTTGGCTGCAGAGGATGGTCCAACTCAGATCAGCTTGTAGAAGTTCATTGTATAATTCTGTTTAGTTCCAAGCATATACGAATACTCTTCAGAGTGGGCACAAAGATGGAAGTAAACTAATAGCACAAAGTGAATAGCAAATCGGCTACTGAAACTATACTGAAACCATGCTGAAACTTTACTGAAACTACTCCTTGCAAGCAAACTGAAACTACTCCTTAGAAGTAAATTGTCTTGGAAGGAGTATTGTGTGCACAAATCTACTCCAGCTAGTTGCTTTCACTTAGAGATTGTTAGTTAGCCGATAGCACAAACAACATGAGTCATTCTTCAGACCGTTACAAATAGAAACAATGGCAACCAAGGTTAAAAACCAACAATCCTATATATTATTCTGAAACTTCATATATTGAAATCACTTAGCAGAAATTCTTCCATCCATTCTATTCAGAAATTTTGGAGATAATATTGTGGACTTTGGTAGTTTTCTTAAATCATTTCATTTATATTTTAAATAACAATAGGAATTATTTCATAATAGAATTTACCCCAAAAACAAATTCCTTTAATGCCATTTTCAAACTCTGAGTTGCCTCTCTTGCACTAAAACTAATTCAAATATTTTTTTAAAATTGCCACAAAATTTTTGGGAGACCCTATAATTCCTATAAATCATTTTTGAACAAAGACCCATCCTACTCTTTTGAAATTTTTGAGAGAAACACCCACTTTTCCATTCTGATCCATTTTCAATTTACAACTACAACCCTATTTCCCCTAGCTCCTAAAAATCTACAAAATTATCCCAACACAAGAACAGTACCTACACTCCTTTTTCCCAAACATCTCCTGATCACAAGTTCTAAATTTTCAACATTTGCGGCTTGTGAAGAAACTTCATTTCCTACAATTCCAAAAATTCTAAAACTTTGCTAGCACCTCTGTTTTGATCCAAACCATCACCACAAGATAATTGTAGGATAGCAGCAGCAGCAAGATAATTGCATGAAGAGAGAGCAACTTACTTTGAGACAGCGTCTTGTCTCCGCTCGATCTGCTGCTTCGGGGCAATGACGGCAGTGGATTGCGGTCCAGTGGAGGGTGGTCGATGGTTGGGAGGAGGGGGAGGGGGCGGCGCCGGTGGATGGTTGGTTGGGGGCAGCGGCGGTGGTGGTAGATGCTTGGGAGCGGCGGCGGCGGTGGATGCTCGGGGGTGGCGGCGGCTTGCGGTGGTGAGAGGTGGAAGAGCTGCGGTGGTGATGGGTGAAGGAGCGCTGGAGGTGGGGTGGGGCGCGCTGGAAAGGGATCGCCGGCGGCAAGGGGGAAAGGGCGGCGGCGGTGGATGCTCGGGGGCTAGGGATTTGATCGGCGCGAGGGGCGAGGGGGAAAGGGATGGAGGCAGGGGAAAGGTATGGATAGCAATGGCGCACCTCCCGAGGGTGCGCCATAAGTACATCCATAGCAATGGTGCACCACCGCGGGGTGCGCCATAAGTAACTTTTTTCTATTGATAACAATGGCGCACCCTCTCCCGGTGCGCCATTAGTAATTTTTTAATTATTTTTTTATTGATAAAAATTATTACACTATATAGAGGAGAGGAGTAAAGGAGGGAGGGAGGGAGCATTTACATTCGTTGATGAGGCGGTGGTTGCCATCGCATCGGAGATGCATACCGTAGAAAGGAGGAGGACGCCAGTCGTGGTCGTGGGCCGGCCTCGTCGCGTCGCGTCGGCGTTCATTGTCAGCCGTCGATGGACTGTGAGTAGCCCCGCCAAAGTCTCCACCTCCGGGCTCCGGCTTCCTCGTCACGGCGGCGGAACAAGGTGCAGCTATCGGTGGGGTGGGGTGGGCCGGGCGGCTATGGCGAATGGGGTTGGGGGGCGCGACACAACGCGACCTAGCCTAACTTGGGTTGGAGCGGGGGAGGGTGCGGGGGGTCGGCGGCAGCGATGGAGCGGGGGAGGGTGTGGGGGGTCGTCGGCGGCGAGGGGGATCGAGATGGAGGGGGATCTGGCGCGGGGGGCCGCGAGGGGAAAGGGATAGAGGGGGGAAGAATAGTAATGGCGCACTGTAACAAGGTGCGCTATTACTAGTTTTGGAAAAAAATTGTTAGTAATGGCGCACGGGGTGAGTGGTGTGCCATTACTAGTTAAAACTAGTAATGGTGCACTCTGACCAGGTGCGCCATTAGTATTTTTGGAAAAATAACAAAAAAAATTATGTTAGTAGTGGCGCACCCTTGGTGTGGTGCGCCATTAGTGTGATAGACACTAATGGCGCACCAGCACATGGTGCGCCACTGCTATATAGTAGTGGCGCACCACATGTCTGGTGCGCCATTGGTGTCCATATTATCTATAGCCCTTCTCCTAGTAGTGCCCCCTCCTAGTAGGAAATCATCAAAGCGCCTTCGTCAAGGGACGATCAATCCATTATAAATTCATGCTTGTTCAATGCACTACGTGGAGGCTTCATGCCCTTCGAGAGCCAGCAGTTATGCTTAAATTTGATATATCGAAAGCGTTCGACTCGGTGCAATGGCCTTTCCTAGTGGAAGTGCTTCAGGCTATGGGCTTTGGGGCTCGATGGATGGACTGGATCTGCGGGCTACTATCGATGTCGTCCACACGCATCATGGTGAATGGAACTCCAGGAAGGCCAATCTCAAACCGCATTGGGATGAGGTAGGGAGATCCAGTATCCCCTATGCTATTTATCATGATCATGGAGTCGTTGCACCGTATGTTTGAGATTGCAACCTCAAGGGGGCTGCTAGCTCCTCTAGCAAGATCTGGGATGAAGCAACGTCTGTCAATGTTCGCTGATGATGTGGTCTTCTTCACCAAACCAAATGAGCTGGACTTGTCCACTTGTGCGTCGCTCCTGAAGATCTTTGGTGAGGCCTCGGGACTCAAGGTAAACCTGACAAAAAGTGTAGCGTTCCCGATTAGATGCTCGGCCGAGACTATGGAATGGTGGAACGGGCCCTTGGCTGCCCTAGCGGTTCTTTCCCCTGCAAATATCTGGGCCTTGTCCTGACCCTGAGAAAGCAATCTGCTATGCAATTCTCATACCTTGTGGACCAGTTGGCTGGCACACTGCCAAGGTGGAAAGCAACTAAAATGCCCAAGAGTGGGAGGCTACTGCTGATTCAATCGGTTCTTTGTGCAATGCCCCTACATGCAATGCTTGCCCTTGACTTGCCAAAGAAGACAATTGCATCCTTGAACAAAATTTGCCGATGATTCCCTTGGTGCGCCGAGGCAAATGCACCCAGTGGAAACTGCGTCGTAGCCTGGGAGAAAGTGTGCTCGCCAAAATGAGCGCGAGGTCTTGGCATCCCTAACCTTCAGTGGCTAAACACCTCTTAGCAAGCGCGGTGGTCGTGGCTACAAAAGTACGACAAGGAACGACCTTGGGCGGAATTTCAGATCCAAGTATTGCCAACGGCACGACAACTGGTTAGCTCTATGGCGAGATCGACTATGGGCAATGGCCAGAGCACCTTGTTTTGGGAGGATAGATGGTTGGACCGATGTTGTGTGGCAGACATTGCGCCCAACATTCATGCTCGAGTACGGGCCCGAACGCGATCAACCTGCATGGTCACCAGGGCACTTCAAGATAATGCTTGGGCATGTGATGTGGACCCAGAGGTAAACTCAGTGACCTTACTTGAGTACCTTACCTTGTGGACTTGGATTACCGGCATGGAGTTGGACTAGACGAGGCAAGACGAGGTCGTGTGGTCCTAGGAGATGAATGGCACCTTCACCACAAGATCAGCTTATGCAGCAAAGTTTTGGGGCCGGGAAATTGATCCAACGGAGGAGTTAACATGGAAAGCTAAGGCTCCGCTGCACTGCAGCTTTTTCGTGTGGCTGGCCCTGCAGAATAGGTGCTGGACCTCCAACCGCCTAGTGAGGAGAGGACTCGACCATCAGGACCATTGCCCGTTGTGCAATCAGGAGGAGGAAAGCATAGATCATCTACTCATACGATGTGTCTTTGCTATACATATCTGGGATGTGATTTTCCAGGCTATGGGCAAGCTAGGCTGGGTGCCCACGATGAATGACATGCTCGCGGGATGGTGCACGATCCAAAACACAAATGAGGAACACAAGCGGATGCTCAATGCTCTACATATTCTAGCCATGTGGGAGATTTGGAAACATCGCAATGCAATTGTGTTCGAGGGAGCTACGCCATCGATGAACCATGTGCTCCATCGCTTTGCAGAGGAAGGGTGGAATTGGAAACAAGCGGGACTACTTAAAGGAGATCTTGTCGGCTTCTTCAATCAGGTGGAACGGCGGGCTAGTGCAGCAAGTGCTGAGAAGTAGAGAGTAGAGAGTAGGGTGTAGGGGTGGTGATGTTGTTCATGTAATTTCGTGTAACAATATCGTGGAGGGGTTCTTCACTCCATTCCTTCTTTAATATATACTAGTAGACTGCTCGTGCGTTTCCACGGGCCGAAAATGAATATGTAAACAATGCTCAATTTATAGCTGCAATCATCTTCCGTTTTAAACGTTGTCGCGGGCCTCGTTGTAAGCTTTTTTCTGGTTTCTTGCTCCTCCATTTTGTAGCTGCAATTATCTTCTATTCCTACACATGCTTCCAATCCTATGTTTTGGATACCTCCAGATCGAATGCGGCCCAATTCTTTCTATCCTTGTCTTTCTTCTCGTGGAGGCAGCATCTCCTTAACCATCAGTGAAAAACAAAGCGACCTATCTCTTGTCGTCCCTCCTCCCCATTCACCTTTATCTCTTTTTTTGAAACGAGGCAAAAGACTTGCCATTTTCATTGATTAGAGAGTGAGAATTGCATGTTAATTGACGGGAAACCATGCTAAAACTGATATATCCAACCCACATAACATGGGTACACCAGCCAACCTGGCTATCGACATATAACATAAAGCTACAAAGAGGAAAAGACATCTGGCGAGTAGTCGCAAGCGTCATCATCATCATCGGTTACCTTCGAACGAGCAACTCCGACTTCACCATAGACCTTCATTGTCGAAGCCAACCCCACAAGCAGCTGCACCGAAACCATGATGACACATGCCAATAGAAGGCCACACGCGCAAACAACCGATAACTCCGACTCTGACGACGAGCATCACAAGTGAAATGTGCATAACTTGCGGCGCTGCAGCTTTGACTTCAAAGCAACCAAACAACCAGTGAAAGAGCACCTCGGACACGTCGAGAAGATCTGAGTACCGAAGCCCGAGCCACGAACGAAGCTCCTCTTGACTCCATCATTGTTGCCAAACAAACACCATCTCCCCCGAAATGGATGCCTCAACAAACTACACGACGAAGATGCCGCAAAGCATGCGGCGATCATGTCGCCATCCACCAGTCTCCGGGTAGTGGCGGACTCTGAGACGATGCCCCAAAGAAGGAAGAAGACGTGAAGGCCCCTTTGTCGCCTGATCTCGAGGATCTGAGCTTTCCCTCCGGAGACAAGGTCATGGGGACGGGCCGAGAGGAGCACCACACAGCAACAACGCTTCCAAGAAAGAGCACGACGCCCACGGGCATCGCCGTCACCGGACTCGGCAAAGGCCAAACATAGGATTTCTCCCGGGATACTCAACCATCAACTGCTCGCACCGGCACAACAAACAAACCCCATCCTGCCGAGGCCGACAATGAACTTGTCATGGGGTCCCACGATGCACCACGTCTAGATGCACGCACCACCCCTCCCCCCCAGCCAAAGCCGCTAACACCAAATCTGGGGCCATCGCTCTAGCAGCATCCACCATGCCACAACCACGTCGGGCTAGCAAGATGGCCAGATTCATCGCACCAAGCCTGGAGGGGGCCGCCACCCCGCCCCATCCCACAGAGAAGAGCTACTAGGCCATAGCCTGAGAAACCCGCAACAGCCACAACCCCACCCTTGGAGTGGGTAGCAAGTAGCCAACCGTCGGATCCACAGCTAGGAGCCGTCGGAGCGCTACGAACCGCCACGCCGTCCCTGCCAGATGTCGTCGAGGCGCCCCAAGGCCGCTCCCGAAGCAACATGAAGAAGGACACCCATCTCCCGCTTGCCTTGTCGTCGCCCACGCAGCCGAAGGGGACCGCCGCATCTGCAGTCACATCGACCAGACCAGTGTCGCGACCAACCTTGGGGCCGCAGCCGCAAGCTCCCAGCACCATTGTCAGAACGATGTATGGGTGCCCCGCCGCTGCCATGCAAGCGCCAACGGCAGTGGCGGCAGGCCGCTTGATTTGGCCTATCCTCTGGCGGCTATGTTTGGTGCCCTGGTGCCGCCAGGAGCGGCACTCGAGCGGGGTCTTTTCTCTATGGGACCAAATTTTACCTCTATCTCTTCATCCACCCTTACTCTAGTATTGTTGTCAAATCCCAAACTTTATCTTCTCGCTTTACCAACATTTGACGTTTTTATTTTCAACTTTAGGAAATCAATAAAATGGTCCTCATGTACTGCGAAAGATGGCATATTGTCTGCTTTAAAAATGAAACAATTCTCACAGGCACTATTCAAGGAAGAAAAAGAATACAGTTAATTAGCAAATGCCATATGTGTAGACCGGAAAATGGTAAACACTCAAAGGTAGTTGCCGCACCCATTACTTCTTTTTCTTTTTTGCGCCTTGTCGCACCCATTACTAACCGCAAGGAAATTCCACATTACCTATAATGGTCTGTATCGCCATGGGGTGGAACTTAGGAGCACAGGACGAAGGCCGGATGGGATAAGGGAGGGCGTGAAACCTAGTAGCCCTGTTCTGCGGAAAAGGGAATGGTAGAGAGAAAGGACATACCATTATGTATAGGAATTTGGACAAGCTTTGTGTAGGTAATGTTCAATATTAATGTGCGAACAACAATGTTAACAATTTCAACATGATAACTGCCATGGTGTACTAACCAGGAACTACTTACTGAAGACCACATAAGTGCGACTTTTGGCATTTAATGAAGAAGAATGTATTCACAATCAGAGAGGTATGTTCCGGTTCTTATATGATTATGGGTTATAATTTGACCGTTCTTATCATGGGTTATAAAACCGAAAACATTATTAATTATATGCATAAAATAAATAAATGCGAAACTTCATTGTAAATTCATCTTTGCCACTCCATGTAATCAGAAACAAAAAAAATATAAACACGTTGATGCATAAGACAAATGATGGTCTTGAGGCAGGAGGGTGAGAGGAGGGTGACGGGACCTAGTGTGTCTCCACTGTGGTCTTCTCGTATGTTCCTATGGTGATACGACGTAAATTCAATGGTGAAAAGTAATCAAAGTGGGTTCTCCCTAAATCCAATTGTCCAAATCAGAATATCAAACAAATTTAATTACAAAGTTCTACAGATTAAAGATAACTGACAGACATTAGTACAAGAGCATAACTGTTTGCTGATGGCAACTATAATCTAAAATCCAAAAGCTTAAAAAACCTCAAAGTTGAAATACTGCATCCTTGCAGCTATGTCTCCACTGACAAATTGACTTCTTGCTAATAGAGTAGCCCAACGATTGGTGTTAAGCAACAAAAATGTCCGCAGTATGGTTACTGCACTGATACTTTCATTTTTATCGTATGCCCACATTATCATATAGTAACACACCGGTAGTATCCACTTCATCTGCAAATAACAACAATAAAATTTAGCATGAAAAAGCATAATTTATATATGACAAATTGTATCGGTTGTACAATCTTTTATTTTGAGGCAAACATTGTACAGTTTGTACTTTGTACTACTTGCCAATTCACAATATGTACAGTGTGGTAGCAGCAATCGATCATCATTCTCTGTTCATCCTCTTTCTCGGGACCAGAACAAGCATACCGCCAGTCAATCAACCTTATATAAGGCCCTAATGAAAAGTGAAAACTGGGAAGAAAGAGCATCACCTACAATAGTTAGTATTCTGATCATCTGATGCAGACTTGGGTATGAACCGTGGCAGTAGAGTTATCAATGTCAATGTCGACAACAACCCAACTGAAGCAGCATGACTAATAAATATATTTATTGGGTGTCATACAACTTAGAATAATTTTAAAGTATTTTTCATGTTTTCTTAACAAACCAAATGAAGCAGCATGAGTAATCAATAGATTTATTGGAGCTAGCAAAGCGGTGCATATATATCTGACACCAGCTATTTTTCACAATTGATGATTGTTTCTTGTTACTATTAATTAAACGATCTTCTCTCCTCCATTATCATGGAGAGTACGTACGTCAGTGCAATCTCAAGCAATCTGAGGATCGTGCAGAAATTCTCATCCACTTCTAGCTTGCGTGCCTGGTGTAAAATATAGTGCAAGGTCTACAGGTAAGCGATTATAGGAATCCAACAGATATAAACCATTGTCACCCACAAACCTGATGTACATCACTACTCCATGCTATGTCCATTGGACAATCTAATAAGCCGATCTAATTGGAATTTGGAAAGCCTAACCCCAGTAGAGCTGATATTCGTTGTCGATCCAGGCAGAGCCGGTCCTGAGGTTTTGGGGGCCCGAGGCGAAACTACAATCCGGGGTCTTTTTGGGCCCTTAATATAAATGTCTAATTGGTAATCATCATATGTAGATATAATTTTTATCAAAGAAAATAATTAAGTGCATACAAAATGATTGCGCATATCACATAATGTATTACATATTACGTTCAAAAATTTCTCCTAACATTCTGAGATGCAAAATTGCTAATGATAGTATCAATATCAATTTCATCAAGCAATTTTTTCTCAATGCCTAAAATTGCCAAGCTATTTAACCTCTCTTGCGACATTGTAGATCTCAGGTAGTTTTTCAACAATTTTAACTTTGAAAAACTTTTTTTCATAGGCATAGTAAAGAAAATCTGATATGCAATAAAAATAAATATGAGCTCATGATCACTCACATTGCTATCATCCATGTTGATGTCAACATTGCCTTCTATAAGAGTATGACCATCATCTTCCTGATTGACATTAGTTTGGTCACCCGAAAGAACTATCGCCAACTCTTCTGAATTTCTTGGAGTGCTTGTATCGCTCTCTTAATATTTAAAAAGAGATCCTCTCAGTTCTTCTATCTCCTCATCCGCCACATTCTACCTGAACTCGACATGACCCCTGCTGAAATTGAAAGGAACAAATTAGCTATAAAATTAGTGCAAAGCTAATTAAAATATTGTATAGAAAATCATCTAATGTAATGACAATCTGCTAGAGCATAGTATGGTAAATTCTCTCTGTAATCTAATCTAGTTACCTGTGCGTAATGATTTGAGCGCCCTAATAATAATTCCCTGTTAACGGAGAAATTGGATCTTTACCCTAACAACAAGCGCAAATCATCAAACCCCAACGTAAAAGTGAGGCAAAAAGTCCAATCCCTCCTATTAACCTGTTCGATCAATCAACAAGTTGGGAATCAGGATTAGAAAGAAAAGAAACATGATTTACAGGTAGAAGAACATGCGAGTGAAGAGGGTGTGTGGAGAAGTACCTGCTGCAGTCGTCGGGTTGTTCGTGAGGAGGCTGTGTCGAAGAGGATTAGACGAACAGGAACAACGGAACAACCAAAAGGTTAGGGAAAGACCGATCTGAAGTTATAGGAAATCGTGATTAGTTTTTTGGACGCGTCTAGCGGGCGGCTGGGCGCCCGCTAGCGCTCCTCGGCGACCTGTTTTCTTTTCAAATAGTATACGTAATCATCTCTTGATTAAAAAGGACACTGCTAATTAATCATCCCTACATAGTCTCTTCTCACGTGATAGATGGCTGCATGCCGCTGCATTAATGTTCCTTATATTCATTCTTTGTGCATTAATTTTTGGTTTTCAAAATTATAAAAGACATATCTTTTAAACCGCGTGTCGAAATTCAGATCTGTTTTCACCATTAAAACCCTCGCGATGTCCTCTTCAAAAGTAGATCCCGCATGGGGATATTTCGACGAATTAGTCTTCCTGCCAACTAAACATCAATGTGTGTGCAATTAGACTACATTGTCGCGCCAACTGAGCATATGTGTGTGCAAGTAGTCTTCCTGTCAATTAAACATCAATGTTTGTGCAACTAGACTACATTGCCACGTCAATTGCACATATGTGTGTGCAACTAGTGTCCTGCCAACAAAACATCAATGTGTGTGCAACTGGACTACATTACAAGCCAACTGATCATATGTGTGTGTGCAACTAGTCTTTCTGCCAACTAAACATCAATGTGTGTGCAATTAGACTACATTACAAGTCAACTAAACATTAATATGTGTGCAACTAGACTACATTACAAGTCAACTAAACATTAATGTGTGTGCAAGTAGACTACATTACAAGCCAACAAAGCATATATGTGTGCAACTAGTCTTCCTGCCAACTAAACATCATTTTGTGTGCAACTAGATTACATTACACATCAAAATTGTCATGGTCGGGACAGTAGACTAGTTGCACATCAAAATTGTCATGGTTGCTAGATTACAACCTCATGGAAGTTGAATCATGCAGATCAAAAAATTGGTTTTGAAAAAAGTTGCACGATATAGTACTAAAGTTGCACAATACAGTACTAAAGTTGCACCATATAGCAAGAAAGTTGGCATCAAAAAAATTTCGTCGAAACATACCCATGTGGGATCTAGTTTCAAAGATCTTGTCACGAGAAATCCAAGGGTAAAGACGGATCTGAATTCCGACACGTGGTTTAAAAGATATGACTTTTAAAAAATTTGAAACCCAAAATAAATAGAGGTGAATCTGTTTATTCCGCTACATGTGACAAGTCTAACAGCATTTAATGCCAGCAGGCACATGCACTAGCAGACAAAACATGCATGTACGTATGCGAGTGACAGCAGCCACTCGTTCTCCCCAACAAGCGCGCGCCCACTTTTTAGATTTTAGGTAGTTTTTTAGGGAAAGAAATCGTGATTAGCGAATCAAACCATTTCTTTTTCTCTCCGGTCTCCACGATACATGCATGTACCAGGCCCATCATATCTTTTTTTAGTTTCCTAGGCTAGCACGCCAAAGGCTTAGCGAGGCGCTAAGATTGACTCCAATTTTTTTCCACTCCAAGACCTGTATGCCTGTACGTACGTATACTTGGAGGGGGCCCCTAACTTTTGGGGGGCCCGGGGCGGCCACCCCGTTCGCCCCTCCCCAGGACCGGCCCTGGATCTAGGAGAAGCATGCCAACACAGCGAAAGCGGCATCCATATTGGTTCGTGACAAATGGCGGCGACGTCACCCACCTCCTTACAGGATGAGGCAGCTGTCACCTCGTGGCAGTGGCCATCTGTCCTCAACAATGAGTCAACTCTGGTGTCCTTGCCAGAGGAGGTCCTCATATGCGGCGGATACATGGGAAATCAGTGCGCCATAGTGATAGAGAGGCCACCATCGACAACTGTCTACACGATTTGCGCGGCCAAGGCCACATAGATGCTCGATGCGACAGAGGCAAAGGCGACCACGACTCTTAACCGGACAACGCCGGATCAGACCGAGCTCTTGGAACCCTCGATACCTAGCGAAGGTGATGATGACACGATGCCAAGGAGGATGGTGGCAGCCTGCGGGGAGTGAAGGAAATATGCCCTAGAGGCAATAATAAAGTTATTATTTATTTCCTTATATCATGATAAATGTTTATTATTCATGCTAGAATTGTATTAACTGGAAACATAATACATGTGTGAATACATAGACAAACAGAGTGTCACTAGTATGCCTCTACTTGACTAGCTCGTTGATCAAAGATGGTTATGTTTCCTAACCATAGACATGAGTTGTCATTTGATTAACGGGATCACATCATTAGGAGAATGATGTGATTGACTTGACCCATTTCGTTAGCTTAGCACTTAATCGTTTAGTTTGTTGCTATTGCTTTCTTCATGACTTATACATGTTCCTGTGACTATGAGATTATGCAACTCCCGTTTACCGAGGAACACTTTGTGTGCCACCAAACGTCACAACATAATTGGGTGATTATAAAGGCGCTCTGCAGGTGTCTCCGAAGGTACTTGTTGGGTTGGCGTATTTCGAGATTAGGATTTGTCACTCCAATTATCGGAGAGGTATCTCTAGGCCCACTCGGTAATGCACATCACTATAAGCCTTGCAAGCATTGCAACTAATGAGTTAGTTGCAGGATGATGTATTACGGAACGAGTAAAGAGACTTGCCGGTAACGAGATTGAACTAGGTATTGAGATATCGACGATCGAATCTCAGGCAAGTAACATACCGATGACAAAGGGAACAACGTATGTTGTTATGCGGTTTGACCGATAAAGATCTTCATAGAATATGTGGGAGCCAATATGAGCATCCAGGTTCCGCTATTGGTTATTGATCGGAGACATGTCTCGGTCATGTCTACATTGTTCTCGAACCCGTAGGGTCCGCACGCTTAAGGTTTCGATGACAGTTATATTATGAGTTTATGAGTTTTGATGTACCGAAGGAGTTCGGAGTCCCGGATAAGATCGGAGACATGACGAGGAGTCTCGAAATGGTCGGGACGTAAAGATCGGTATATTGGACGACTATATTCGGACATCGGAAAGGTTTTGAGTGATTCGGGTATTTTTCGGAGTACCGGAGAGTTACGGGAATTCGCTGGGGAGTATATGGGCCTTATTGGGCCATACGGGAATAGAGGAGAGAGGCCAAAAGGAAGGAGGTGTGCGCCCCCCCTCTGGTCCGAATTGGACAAGGGGTGCAGCCCCCTTTTCCTTGTTCCTCTCCCCCTCTTTCCTTCTCTACTACTCCAAGAAGGGAAGGAGGAGTCCTACTCCGGGTGGGAGTAGGACTCCCCCCTTGGCGCGCCCTCCTCCTAGGACGGCCGCCTTCCCCCTTGCTCCTTTATATACGGGGGCAGGGGGCACCCCAGAGACACAACAATTGATCATTGATCTCTTAGCCGTGTGCGGTGCCCCCCTCCATCATAATCCTCGATAATATTGTAGCGGTGCTTAGGCGAAGCCCTGTGATGGTAGAACATCAAGATCGTCACCACGCCGTCGTGCTGACGGAACTCTTCCCCGACATTCTGCTGGATCGGAGTTCGAGGATCGTCATCGAGCTGAACGTGTGCTAGAACTCGGAGGTGTCGTAGTTTCGGTGCTTGATCGGTCAGGCCGTGAAGACGTACGACTACATCAACTGCGTTGTTATAACGCTTCCGCTTTCAGTCTACGAGGTACGTGGACAACACTCTCCCCTCTCGTTGCTATGCATCACCATGATCTTGCGTGTGCGTAGGAATTTTTTTGAAATTTCTACGTTCCCCAACAGTGGCATCCGAGCCTAGGTTTTATGCGTTGATGCAATATGCACGAGTAGAACACAAGTGAGTTGTGGGCGATATAAGTCATACTGCTTACCAGCATGCCATACTTTGGTTCGGCGGTATTGTTGGATGAAGCGGCCCGGACCGACATTATGCGTACGCTTATGCGAGACTGGTTTTACCGCCGTGCTATGCACACAGGTGACTAGCGGGTGTCAGTTTCTCTAACTTTAGTTGAACCGAGTGTGGCTACGCCCGATCCTTGCGAAGGTTAAAACAGCACCAACTTGACAAACTATCGTTGTGGTTTTGATGCGTAGGTAAGAACGGTTCTTGCTCAGCCCGTAGCAGCCACGTAAAACTTGCAACAACAAAGTAGAGGACGTCTAACTTGTTTTTGCAGGGCATGTTGTGATGTGATATGGTCAAGACGTGATGAGATATAAGTTGTTGTATGAGATGATCATGTTTTGTTGAAGTTATCGGCAACAGGCAGAAGCCTTATGGTTATCTCTCTATTGCATAAGATGCAAGCGCCAAATAATTGCTTTACTTTATCGCTATGCGATAGCAATAGTTGCAAGAGCAATTGTTGGCGAGACAACCATGTGATGACACATTGATATAGATCAAGATGATGGAGATCATGGTGTCATGCCGGTGACGATGGAGATCATGACGATGCTTTGGAGATGGAGATCAAAGGCACAAGATGATGATGGCCATATCATGTCACATATTTTGATTGCATGTGATATTTATCTTTTATACATCTTATTTTGCTTAGTTCGACGGTATCTTTATAAGATGATCTCTCACTAATTATCAAGGTACAAGTGTTCTCCCTGAGTATGCACCGT
Source organism: Triticum aestivum (assembly GCF_018294505.1). Lineage (NCBI taxonomy): Eukaryota > Viridiplantae > Streptophyta > Magnoliopsida > Poales > Poaceae > Triticum > Triticum aestivum. Next base: position 201,280,255 of record NC_057803.1, on the reverse strand, counting down.
TGCGAAAGTTCTTCGTGCTGAGACACCACGTGATGATCGGGTGTGATAGGCTCTATGTTCAAATACAACGGGTGCAAAATAGTTGCACACGCGGAATACTCAGGTTAAACTTGATGAGCCTAGCATATAACATATATGGCCTCGGAACACGGAGACCGAAAGGTCGAGCGTGAATCATATACTAGATATGATCAACATAGTGATGTTCACCATTGAAACTACTCCATCTCACATGATGATCGGACATGGTTTAGTTGATATGAATCACGTGATCACTTAGAAGATTAGAGGGATGTCTGTCTAAGTGGGAGTTCTTAAGTAATATGATTAATTGAACTTTAATTTATCATGAACTTAGTCCTGGTAGTATTAGCATATCTATGTTGTAGATCAATAGCTCGCGATGTTGCTCCCCGTTTAATTTTTATATGTTCCTAGAGAAAACTAAGTTGAAAAATGTTAGTAGAAATGATGCGGATTGGATCCGTGATCTGAGGATTATCCTCATTGCTGCACAAAAGAGTTATGTACTTGATGCACTGCTAGGTGACAGACCTATTGCAGGAGCAGATGCGGACGTTCTGAATGTTTGGCTAGCTCAATATGATGACTACTTGATAGTTTAGTGCACCATGCTTAACGGCTTAGAGTCGGGACTTCAAAGACGTTTTGAACGTCATGGACCATATGAGATGTTCCAGAAGTTGAAGTTAATATTTCAAGCAAATACCCGAGTTGAGAGATATGAAGTCTCCAACAAGTTCTATAGCTAAAAGATGGAGGAGAATAGCTCAAGCAGTGAGCATGTGCTCAGATTGTCTGGGTACTACAATCGCTTGAATCAAGTGGGAGTTAATCTTTCAGATAAGACAATGATTGGCAGAATTCTCTAGTCACCATCACCAAGTTAGTAGAACTTCATGATGAACTATGATATGCAAGGGATAACGGAAACGATTCCCAAGCTCTTCGTAATGCTGAAATCAACGAAGGTAGAAATCAAGAAAAATATCAAGTGTTGATGGTAGACAAGACCACTAGTTTCAAGAAAAGGACAAATGGAAGAAGGGGAACTTCAAGAAGAACGACAAGCAAGTTGCTGCTCAAGTGAAGAGGCCCAAGTCTGGTCCTAAGCCTGAGACTAAGTACTTCTACTGCAAAGGGACTGGTCACTGGAAGCGAAATTGCCCCAAGTATTTGGTGGATAAGAAGGATGGCAAAGTGAACAAAGGTATATTTGATATACAGATTATTGATGTGTATTTCACTAGTGTTCGTAGCAACCCCTCGGTATTTGATACTGGTTCAGTTGCTAAGAGTAGTAACTCGAAACGGGAGTTGCAAAATGAACAGAGACTAGTTAAGGGTGAAGTGACGATGTGTGTTGGAAGTGGTTCCAAGATTGGTATGATCATCATCGCACACTTCCTATACTTTTGGAATTAGTGTTGAACCTAAATAAGTGTTATTTGGTGTTTGCGTTGAGTATGAATATGATTTGATCATGTTTATTGCAATACGGTTATTCATTTAAGTAAGAGAATAAATTGTTGTTTTGTTTACATGAATAAAACCTTATATGGTTACACACCCAATGAAAATGGTTCATTGGATCTCGATCGTAGTGATACACATATTCATAATATTGAAACCAAAAGATGCAAAGTTAATAATGATAGTGCAACTTATTTGTGGCACTGCCGTTTAGGTCATATTGGTGTAAAGTGCATGAAGAAACTCCATGCTGATGGAATTTTGAAATCACTTGATTATGAATCACTTGATGCTTGCGAACCATGCCTCATGGGCAAGGTGACTAAGACTCCGTTCTCCGGAACAATGGAGCGAGCAACTGACTTATTGGAAATAATACATACTGATGTATGCGGTCGATGAGTGCTAAGGCTCACAGCAAGTATCGTTATTTTCTGACCTTCACAGATGATTTGAGCAGATATGGGTATATCTACTTAATGAAACACAAGTCTGAAACATTTGAAAAGTTCAAAGAATTCCAGAGTGAAGTAGAGAATCATCATAACAAGAAAATAAAAGTTTCTATGATATGATCGCAGAGGTAAAATATTTGAGTTAAGAGTTTGGCCTTCAGTTAAAACAATGGGAAATAGTTTCACTACTCACGCCACCTAGAACACCACAGTGTAATGGTGTGTCCGACCGTCATAACCGTACTTTATTAGATATGGTGCGACCTATGATGTCTCTTACCGATCTACCACTATCGTTTTGGGGTTATGCATTAGAGACAACTGCATTCACGTTAAATAGGGCACCATCTAAATCCGTTGAGACGACACCGTATGAACTATGGTTTGGCAAGAAACCTAGGATGTCGTTTCTTAAAGTTTGGGACTGCGATGCTTATGTGAAAAAGTTTCAACATGATAAGCTCGAACCCAAATCGGAGAAGTAAATCTTCATAGGATACCCAAAAGAAACAGTTGGGTACACCTTCTATCACAGATCCGAAGGAAAGACATTCGTTGCTGAGAATGGACCCTTTCTAGAGAAGGAGTTTCTCTCGAAAGAAGTGAGTGGGAGGAAAGTGGAACTTGATAAGGTAACTGTACCTTCTCCTGAATTGGAAAATAGTTCATCACAGAAATCAGTTCCAGTGATGTCTACACCAACAAGAGAGGAAGTTAATGATGATGATCATGAAACTTCAGATCAAGTTACTACGGAACTTCGTAGATCAACCAGAGTGAGATCCGCACCAGAGTGGTACGGTAATCCTATTCTAGAGGTCATGTTACTTGACCATGACGAACCTACGAACTATGAGGAAGCGATGATGAGCCCAGATTCCGCAAAATGGTTTAAGGCCATGAAATCTGAGATGGGATCCATATATATAAGAACAAAGTATGGACTTTGATTGACTTGCCCATTGATCGGCGAGCTATTGAGAATAAATGGATTTTCAAGAGGAAGACGGACGTTGATAGTAGTGTTACTATCTAGAAAGCTAGAATTGTCGCAAAAAGGTTTTCGACAAGTTCAAGGTGTTGACTACGATGAGAGTTTCTCACTCGTATCTATGCTTAAGTCTGTCTGAATCATGTTAGAAATTGCCGCATTTTATGAAATCTGGCAAATGAATAAACAAAACTGCATTCCTCAATGGATTTATTAAAGAAGAGTTGTATATGATGCAACCAGAAGGTTTTGTCAATCCTAAAGGTACTAACAAAATATGCAAGCTCCAGCGATCCATCTATGGACTGGTGCAAGCATCTTAGAGTTGGAATATACGCTTTGATAAGTTGATCAAAGCATATAGTTTTATACAGACTTGTGGTGAAGCCTGTATTTACAAGAAAGTGAGTGGGAGCACCACAACATTTCTGATAAGTATATGTGAATGACATATTGTTGATCGTAGATAATGTAGAATTATTCTGTAAAGCATAAAGGAATGTTTGAAAGGAGTTTTTCAAAGAAAGACCTCGGTGAAGCTGCTTACATATTGAGCATCAAGATCTATAGAGATAGATCAAGACGCTTGATAAGTTTTTCAATGAGTACATACCTTGACAAGATTTTGAAGTAGTTCAAAATGGAACAGTCAAAAAGGAGTTCTTGCCAGTGTTACAAGGTGTGAAGTTGAGTAAGACTCAAAACCCGACCACGGCAGAAGATAGAAGAGAATGAAAGTCATTCCCTATGCCTCAGCCATAGGTTCTATAAAGTATGCCATGCTGTGTACCAGACCTATTGTATACCCTGCCCTGAGTTTGGCAACGGAGTACAATAGTGATCTAGGAGTAGATCACTGGACATTGGTCAAAATTATCCTTAGTGGAATAGGGATATGTTTCTCGATTATGGAGGTGACAAAAGGTTCATCGCAAAGGGTTACGTCGATGCAAGTTTTGACACTGATCCAGATGACTCTAAGTCTCAATCTGGATATATATTGGAAGTGGGAGCAATTAGCTAGAGTAGCTCCGTGCAGAGCATTGTTGACATAGAAATTTGCAAAATACGTACGGATCTGAATGTGGCAGGCCCGTTGACTAAACTTCTCTCACAAGCAAAACATGATCACGCTTTAGTACTCTTTGGGTGTTAATCACGTAGCGATGTGAACTAGATTATTGACTCTAGTAAACCCTTTGGGTGTTGGTCACATGTCGATGTGAACTATGGGTGTTAATCACATGGTGATGTGAACTATTGGTATTAAATCACATGGCGATGTGAACTAGATTATTGACTCTAGTGCAAGTGGGAGACTGAAGGAAATATGCCCTAGAGGCAATAATAAAGTTATTATTTATTTCCTCATATCATGATAAATGTTTATTATTCATGCTAGAATTGTATTAACCGGAAACATGATACATGTGTGAATACATAGACAAATAGAATGTCACTAGTATACCTCTACTTGACTAGCTCATTGATCAAAGATGGTTATGTTTCCTAACCATAGACATGAGTTGTCATTTGATTAACGGGATCACATCATTAGGAGAATGATGTGATTGACTTGACCCATTTCGTTAGCTTAGCACTTGATCGTTTAGTTTGTTGCTATTGCTTTCTTCATGACTTATACATGTTCCTATGACTATGAGATTATGCAACTCCCGTTTACTGGAGGAACACTTTGTGTGCCACCAAACGTCACAACGTAACTGGGTGATTATAAAGGTGCTCTACAGGTGTCTCCGAAGGTACTTCTTGGGTTGGCGTATTTCGAGATTAGGATTTGTCACTCCGATTGTCGGAGAGGTATCTCTGGGCCACTCGGTAATGCACATCACTATAAGCCTTACAAGCATTGCAACTAATGAGTTAGTTGCGGGATGATGTATTACGGAACGAGTAAAGAGACTTGCCGGTAACGAGATTGAACTAGGTATTGAGATACCGAAGATCGAATCTCGGGCAAGTAACATACCGATGACAAAGGGAACAACGTATGTTGTTATGCGGTTTGACCGATAAAGATCTTCGTAGAATATGTGGGAGCCAATATGAGCATCCAAGTTCCGCTGTTGGTTATTGACCGGAGACGTGTCTCGGTCATGTCTACATTGTTCTCGAACCCGTAGGGTTTGCACGCTTAAGGTTTCGATGACAGTTATATTATGAGTTTATGAGTTTTGATGTACCGAAGGAGTTCGGAGTCCCGGATGAGATCGGGGACATGACGAGGAGTCTCAAAATGGTCGAGACGTAAAGATCGATATATTCAATGACTATATTCGGACATCGGAAAGGTTCCGAGTGATTCGGGTATTTTTCAGAGTACCGAAGAGTTACGGGAATTCGCCGGGGAGTATATGGGCCTTATTGGGCCATACAGGAATAGAGGAGACAGGCCAAAAGGAAGGAGGCACGCGCCCCCCCTCTGGTCCGAATTGGACAAGGGGTGCAGCCCCCTTTTCCTTGTTCCTCTCCCCCTCTTTCCTTCTCTCCTACTCCAGCAAGGGAAGGAGGAGTCCTACTCCCGGTGGGAGTAGGACTCCCCCCTTGGCGCACCCTCCTCCTAGGCCGTCCGCCTCCCCCCTTGCTCCTTTATATACGGGGGCAGGGGGCACCCCAGAGACACAACAATTGATCATTGATCTCTTAGCCGTGTGCGGTGCCCCCCTCCACCATAATCCTCGATAATATTGTAGCGGTGCTTAGGCGAAGCCCTGCGACGGTAGAACATCAAGATCGTCACCACGCCGTCATGCTGACGGAACTCTTCCCCGACATTCTGTTGGATCGGAGTCCCGGGATCGTCATCGAGCTGAACGTGTGCTAGAACTCGGAGGTGCCGTAGTTTCGGTGCTTGATCGGTCGGGCCGTGAAGACATACGACTACATCAACCGCGTTGTTATAACGCTTCCGCTTTCAGTCTACGAGGGTACGTGGACAACGCTCTCCCCTCTCGTTGCTATGCATCACCATGATCTTGCGTGTGCGTAGGAATTTTTTGGAAATTGCTACGTTCCCCAACAGGGAGCGACCGAGCGGCCATCCCCTGCGTGAGCGTGCACGAGAGATAGAGAGTAAGGGAGAGGGAGGAATCCGGGATGGGGTAGGGCACGAGGCTACGTGGTGGTGTCGGCGCTCGGACTCTTCGAGCGGTAGGGCAGGACGACGGAAATGAGATTAGGCGTCCACATTTGTTTGCTGCCATTGGATAATATTCGATTACAAATTAAATAGGTATATAAATACTTTAATAATAAGATAATATTCCATTACAAATTAAGTAGGTACATAAATGCTTTAATAATGAGATTTCTTAAAATTGGTTATTTGTTTTCTAATTAATGTGATGAACTGCCCCGTAACGCAGTTCCCTGTGCAATACCTGGGTCTACCTCTCTCAATCTGCAAGCCGTCTTCGTCCAGCCTGCTGCCCATCGTGCTCAAGCTCGAGCGGAAGTTATCTACATGGCGCGCATCCATGCTCTCTCGTGGTGACCGGCTGGCTCTCGTTCGCCATGTCCTTTGCGCTATCCCTACTCACTTCCTCACGACCATCGCCCTCAACCATACCATTCTCAAGAAGGTCAAGCGCATCATCCGTGGATTCCTCTGGGCCGGATTCAAGGATGCCAATGGCGGTCAATGTATGGTCAACTGGCAGCGAGTTTGCCGGCCTATTCATCTTGGCGGGCTGGGCGTCCGCGACCTACAGGATGTGGGCATCGCCCTCCGTGCTCGCTGGCTTTGGCTTCAGGGCACCGATCCCTCGCGCCCCTGGAGCCACTTGCATATCCCGCACGATGCCATTGTCGGCGCCATCTTCCGTGCCTCGACCACTTGGAGCGTTGGCCGAGGTGACAAGTGCATGTTCTGGACTGACCACTGGATTGCCGGTCGTTCGGTCTCCGAGATCGCTCCTCAGCTCTTTCAACTGATCCCGAAGAGAAGGCGCGAGATTCGCACGATCCGAGATGGTCTATCCCAACGCTCCTGGGTTCATGACATCCATGGCGCTCTCGACCCGAAGGCCATGGTGCAGTATGTGCAGCTTTGGCGGGCGCTTCAGCACTTTCAGCTTACCGACTCTCCGGACACCATACGTTGGCGCTGGACCTCTTCAGGCACCTATTCTGCCAGCTCGTGCTACCAGGCCCTTTTCCGTGGTGCCTGTGAGGAACCACACTGGAAGCTCACGTGGAAATCATGGGCTCCGCTTCACGTCAAGTTCTTCATGTGGCTTGCCCTCCAAGATAGGTGCTGGACGGCCGAACGTCTCGCGAGACATGGCCTGCCCCATGAGCCCGCCTGTGCCCTCTGTGACCAAGAAGATGAGATGATGCAACACCTGCTGGCTGGCTGCTCCTTCTCCCGCCAGGTGTGGTACGATGTTCTTGCTTGGGCTCGCTTCCCCGCTGATCTGCCGACCGGAGACACCGACTTCCTTACCTGGTGGGCCTCCTCTTGTGCTCTCGCGCCCGCGGCCACGCGAAAAGGACTATCCTCCCTCATCATCCTCACCGCTTGGTGGATCTGGAAGCATAGGAACAAATGCACCTTCGACGGGGACTGACCCTCTGTCTCCCACCTGTGCTCCACCATCAAGGACGAAGCGCGCCTCTGGGCCCAGGCCGGCGCCGCCGCGATCACCAACATCTTCCCTGAGCGATAGGCTTGAGTTTTCTTGGGGATGAGCAACCCCGTCTGTTTGCTCGACGTCCACTTCCATGCCTCCCTTTTGTGTACATGGCATAGTGGGTCGTCCTAATCTCATGCTGTAAACACTCTCCTTCTATCAATGCAAAGATATGCATCCTTAGCGTATTCGCGAAAAAATATTAATGTGATGAAACGATTTAAGGTAATTAATTTAAATTTGATTTTTAGAGATTGATCGTAATTGATTCTTTCACATAAAGATATTACTTAAATGACTTACGTCAGCATGAAAAGTTCTGATCTATTCAGATTTTTTTCGTTGTGTGATAGGACATGCGAAACTAAACCAATAGAGTGGGGAAAGGACGAAAAAAACCAGCGAAATAAAATGGTTAAAAATGATGGAACGAAAATAAACCATGAATACTATTGAACCAACTCAAACATTAGAAATTAGAAATAGAGAGCAGTACACACACTCATGGTACTCGAGAAAAAGCTCGTCCGCGCCAGCGAGTTTTCGTCGCAACCACACACTACACTCAGGGCATGTACAATAATGCTATCTTAGGAGTGCCACGTAGGATAAATGATGAGGTGAAGGAGAGAGAACTCGTAAGAAAAGACTTGTCTTCTCTTATTTAAAATAAGACAAGAGATGATCTTTTAGCACAATTTGTCTCTCCATGTTTCAAGGAATTGCTAGTTATTGAAGATAAGGCTAAGATATAACCCATTATAGACATACTTTTTTGTCATCTCTAAATTACATGCAAGACTTAAGATAAGATTGTCTTATCAACCACAGCCTGTTTGGTAAACACTTGGGTAAGGGAATGATAGTTTGCACAAGGGTGTTTATGAAGGGATTAGGCATGGGAAGTAGATTTTTACTCCCATTCCCTTGTTTGGCATATGATGGGAATTGTCGTGGGATAAACTCTCCTCACGAATTAACAGGGTACTCCCTGAGAAAAAATCGGTGGGAATTGGCTTCCCCAACTCCCAGTTTCCTTCCCACTTAAACTCTCATTCTTTCTAATCAAACAGTAAATTTTTAATCTCCTTACTCCTCAACTCCCATTCGACATCTCTAATTCCCCTGAACCAAACACGCTGCCCTCAGCCAGCGTCGCGTTTCCATGGGTGACAAATTACCGAGCTATCCCCGAGATCGCGGCACGGGGCGAAGCTCCTTCTCAACCGAGCATGGATCGGCGCGACGGGGCGGGCAATCGGGGCCGGAGCTACGCGCGCGGCAACGCCCGAGGCCGAGGATGGCCGGGCCGGTGTGAAGACCGCGGCCGCCCCTCCACACAACCTCCTCCCTCCACCGCCCCCGCCGCCGCGGTCATCCCCAGCGACGCCCAGCCGATCGTGGGCACCTGTCCCGACATGTGCCCGGGTAACACCCTTCGTCCAATTTCTCTCAGCCTGCACGGAGCCGTTGACCTGTTCGGAGAACCGAAGCTCCCCACCGGGTTCTCGCGGAGCTGACGCGACCATCTGTTCGACGAAATTACGCGATCAGTGGTCTAGCTTCATCAATTGGTTGACGTTTAAACTCATTGTTGCTAATGTTTCTGTTGCAGCTACAGAGAGAGCGCAGAGGGAGCGGCTCCGAGATCTGGCCGTGTTTGAGCGTGTGAGCAGCGACCCCATGCGCACGTCCCATTCCCTCGCCGTCAAGAAGGTGAGCCGTCCATGATCTCCAATTATCCATATACGCGTGGAGGTTATTCCTGATTTATACATGCTGTTGGTTCAGCCTGATGCTTTATGGGTAGTCCCTTTTGGTCCTTATGTGCTTGGATTGTTTCTATGATGCAAATGGTGAGATTAGTTTTGTTCCATGTGGTAGTTAGCCTGGCATGAAGTTTTGCTTAACTGAAAATTAGCGTTGGCAATGATAGGCTGCAGGTGAACAGTGGACTCTTTATGTTAGTTGTGTACAATTGCTGCGCACACCTGACCCGCATTCTTTTTGTCCAACCACTGCCGGAATACACACAGGCTGAATTTGCGATCGTCCTGAGATTGCGCCTGTAACACAGTTAGACTTGTACTCCCTCTAAAGAAATATAAGAGCGTTTAGATCTTTATGGAGGGAGTATTGTTGAGGGAAGTGCACATTACAATCCTGAACTCAATGCCGAGTTTAAGTTACAACCCCAAACTTCAAGGCTTGTTAATGTTAAGTATATTATATCTCCTCTTCCTATCAGATCGGTCTTGAGAGCGGTTTTTTGTAGCGCGAGCTACGCGGTACCCACTATCTTAGGCGTTCAATATGGGCCTCGATGCATAGAGATGTGTGCCCAGGAACGGAAGTTTAGAAGCTGTGTCTGGCGCTCAGCGCTTAATGGTCTGGCGCGAGTCAGGGTACTGTACACGACATGACGGGTCCGTCAGACTAGTCTGGCATGCTTTTGTCCATTCTTGTGTTGTTTGGACCCGTGGATTCCATCACGCAGTAATAAATGGAGTTGATCCTAAGAACGTTTCAGCGGGATCCTCTGTGAACCACATGAGAAGCCACATCGTCATCTAGAAAAAAATCATGGTCTCAAAATTACTGCTGCCTTATATCCCTTGCCTCCTCCCTCCGAGAGAGATATGTAGAGAGAGAGTTGGTATTGCATCATATATTTGACACAATAAATTGTGGGGATTTTATAATTTCTATTTAGCATATAAATTCAGTACATCATATATTAAGCATATAATTTATAATTTCTATTCGGGCATGTGGTGAGAGATGTAGAGGTAGACATTTGATTGTCAACATGAAACTTTTTTCCTCATTGTAATTTGCAACAAAATATTCAGATGATAACCTAGTCCAACTTCTCGTACAAAAGAATGAAGAAATGTGTTTTTCTTTTCTATAGAATGTGATACTCTAGTACAAAAGTATTATAATAGTTGCAACTTGCATGGGAGCTTGATGCTGGACATCAGGTCAACTAGTATGAGTTTGTCTCATAGCAAGAAAGCCTGCTGCTGCAGCAACGTTTCAGTTCACAGACATGACAAGACTGGACCGCATCAGCTAATGAAAGTGCAGCGAACAGCTGCGCGCTCGTGATTCTGCTTTCCTGCACAAATCCTGAGGCAAACGAACGGTAAAGATAAGAGGGACCGTGGAGGCCAAGCTAGGAAGGAACTTCGCGATCGGTCTTTCCTGCACAAATTCTTACTCTTTCATTTGGAACAAGAGAAAGATCATTATTTTACCAAACAAAACTGAAGGTAATACCTCCAAGGAGGAGGGGAAAACTATGTTAGTTATCTCCCATACCTCTCATGAGTTTATGGAAGACTTGAAGGAGGCAGATATGTGTGCTGCACTTGTTGTAAAAGGAGAAGAGCACCTGACTGTTGAAATTCCAGCAAAGGTACGTGGTTTATTGGCAGAATTTCAGAACATACTTGAAGAGCCACAAGGCCTGCCACCGGTGAGAGGAATTCAACATAGAATCGACTTAATTCCGGGAGCAAGTCTTCCTAATCTTCCACACTATCGAATGAGCCCAAAAGAGCATGATATATTGAAGGAGAAAGTGGAGGAATTGCTGCAAAAGGGGCACATTCGAGAAAGTATTAGCCCATGTGCTGTACCAGCCCTGCTCACGCCAAAGAAAGATGGATCTTGGCGCATGTGTATGGACAGTAGAGCCATTAACAAGATCACTGTAAGGTATAGATTCCCTATTCCCCGTCTAGATGATATGTTGGATCAACTTAGTGGAGCAAGAGTGTTCACAAAGCTAGATTTAAGAAGTGGATATCATCAAATCCGTATCAGACCCGGGGATGAATGGAAAACAGCCTTTAAGTCAAAAGAAGGGTTGTTTGAATGACTAATCATGCCATTTGGACTCTCAAATGCACCAAGTACCTTTATGCACTTGATGAATCAAGTCCTTCGACCCTTCTTATCCCACTTTGTTGTGGTCTATTTCGATGACATCTTGATCTATAGCAAGGATGATGATGAACACTTTGATCACATTCGGAAGTTGCTAGAAGTACCAAGGGAAAATGAGCTCTACGTCAACTTGAAGAAATGTGTTTTCGTGCAAACACAACTTCTTTTCCTAGGCTTCGTCGTAACGTGTGACAGTATTCATGTTGATGACTCCCAAGGTTGAAGCGATCCGAGAATGGCCAACTCCAAAGACAATTTCTCAGGTAAGAAGTTTTCATGGCCTAGACGATTTGTGAAGAATTTCAGCACTATCATGGCACCAATTACCGAGTGCTTGAAGAAAGGAAAGTTTCGATGGACAGAAGCGGCTAAAACTAGTTTCAATGAGATCAAGCAAAAACTCTCACAAGCTCTTGTCTTGGTGCTACCTGATTTCAACAAGACTTTCGAGTTGGAGTGTGATGCGAGTGGAGTAGGCATTGGAGCTGTTCTATCTCAAGAAAGGAAGCCCATTGCTTTCTTTATTGAGAAGTTAAGCGAAGATAGGCAGAAATGGAGCACCTATCAGCAAGAATTGTACACCGTTTTCAAAGCCTTGAAAACTTGGGAAGTTTATTTGCTGCCAAAAGAGTTCATCGTATATAGTGACCATCAATCATTGAAGCATTTTAGAAATCAAAAGCATGTTGACCGCATGCTAGCGAGATGGGCATCATATCTAGAGAGGTTTAACTATCTCATCGTGCATAAATCTGGGACAACTAACCAAGTGGCCGATGCTTTGAGTCGTCGTGCATGCCTCTTGACTTCTTTTGAAGCTGAACTTCCAGGCATGGATCAAATAAAGGAACCCTAACCCTAGTTTGAGGATAGAACTATGGTATAGTTTCTCTAAACCTAGTATCGGCAGTCTCAGTTACTCTCTTACCCGAACTTATGCGAAGTAAAAATTTATCGAATTCGATCAGCACTATAAAAAAACCTAAGTATTTTATTGATCAGGATCTATTAAAAAGAAGTGAATTAGCGCCAGCAGATTTAGTAATGTGCCAGGAAAAATGGTACAAGAAGCCGTGGATACACTTCTTGATAGTAGGCCCCGCGGGCAACCGACGAGGGATGGTCACAATAAAGTATACAAATCACTTTCAGATGCAATTGAAGGTAAAGAGGGAAGGTTTCGCGAGAGTTGTATGAGGATGATGAAGACTTTGGCCATGTTTGGGTGAAGCACATGAGGGCCAGCCATTAGGTGACGACTATTTGGTGCATGATGGCTATCTCTTCAAAAATGACCATCACAAGGAGTTCTCTGCGTGAAAAACTAATTAGAGAACTCCATTCAAGTGATCTTAGTGGCCATATTGGACGGGACAAGACTATCGCTAACCTGAAAGCTCGCTACTTTTGGCCACAACTAAAGAGGGATGCTGGCAAGTTTGTTCAGCGGTGCCCCATATGTCAAGCCTGCAAAGGCCAAGTCCAGAACACAGGGTTATACATGCCTTTGCCTATTCCTGTTGCTCCATGGGAGGACATCTCTATGGACTTCGTCTTGGGCTTGCCAAGAACAAGACGAGGAAGTGATGCTGTATTTGTGGTCGTGGATAGATTCTCTAAGATGGCTCATTTCATCCCATGCTGCAAGACAACGGATGCTCATCATGTGGCAAACCTATTCTTCCGAGAAGTGGTTAGACTTCATGGAGTTCCAAGGTCCATTGTCTCAGACCGTGATAGCAAGTTTCTTGCTGCATTTTGGCTCACTTTGTGGAAGCAATTCAACACCGAATTGAAATTTTCTAGCACTGCTCATCCACAAACAGATGGACAAACAGAAGTGGTGAACAAATTTTTGGGTAATCTGATCCGTTGCATTTGGGGAGAAAGAAAGGGACAATGGGATTTGGTTTTATCTCTTGCAGAGTTCTCCTACAATAACTCCAAGCATGGATCCACAGGAAGGAGTCCTTTTTTCATTGTCTACGCTAAAGTTCCAACACATGTGGTGGACCTGGTGAAGCTACCCTCAAGGGGAAACTCAAAATCAACATTGTTCTTTGTTGATAATTACACTGAGTTATTTGAAGAGATTCGCGGTGTTTTGGAAGCACAAAATCAGAAATATAAACAACTTGCTGACTGCAAAAAGGAGGCCGAAATCATTCCAAGTTGGTGATAAGGTGATGGTATACCTCCGAAAAAAGAGGCTACCTTTAGGTGTTAAAGGGAAACATAGGCAACAAAGGTATTGACCCTTCTCTATCGCGAGGAAGATAAATGATAATGCTTACGTGATAGATCTTCCAAGCGACATGGGTATATCCAACACTTTCAATGTCGCAGACTTGACTCTCTACCATCCAAAAGAAGCGCTCTATGAAGATAACTCGAGGGCGAGTTCCAAACAAACAGGGCGGAATGATGAGGAAAATGAAAAATATAATCATATGTCAAATCTGTTTAGCGACTTCTAGATACTTCTGTTGTGGTCTCATATTTCTTTTCTTTTCTTTACCCTACCTGCTGTTTCTAGAGTTCTCTAGTTATAAGTAGTTGTGAGTAGAGAGGTAAATGCTAAATAATGTTTTCTAGAGTGTTCCAGCTATAAGTAGAAGTATGTGAAGACTTCCCAAAGCCCTATAAATAGAGGTCCTCACCTCTACTTTGTAACGGCAGACTATGTACCCACTACCTATAATAGAACTTGTTCTTATCTAAGATCTTGGAGTAGATCTTGTGCTCTAGGAGTTCTGGATTGAACTCTTGCTGCCATATCGACCTACATTTGCCTCTAGAGCGATATCTAGCTCTGCAATTTGAAGTTGTTTCTTCAACACTTGTAATGTACACTTTATAGTGTTGGATAAGTCTGTGTACTAGGGTCGTTGTGGGGTTGCAGCACATGGTCCTTGTGGGGCTGCAGCACATGGTCCTTGTGGCAGTTAGGATAGAGTTCCTGACCATCAAGGACTGGCAGTTAGGATAGCATCTTAGACTGGCATCTTAGACTAGCATCTTAGACTGGCATCTTAGTAGCATCTCAGCATATGCTTGGCTGGCTAGCAGCCTATAAGTATGTAACCTCAACCCCTCAGGTTGGCATGGCATTGTGTGAGAAATAAACCAACGAAAATTGTCCCAACTCTCCTAGTGTCATCCACAACTATCAATGCTCAGGTTCAAAGGTCTAACAAGTGGTATCAGAGCCTCGTTATCTTGTACCCTGAGCATTTCTTGCGAGCAGCCCAAGTCGGTAGAAGCAGCTGCTCTATCTGCCTCTGGCTACTTTCCTCCCTCCGGACTGTCGAGCAGCAGTTCGTCTTCAACAGCCTCCTCTTCACGCAACAGCCCCCCTGCAGCGAGCCATGTCTGCAGGTCGCTCTCAGCACATGGCTACCTCGAGCATGCGGCGCCGGTAGGAGGCCGAGCGCGCCGTGGCAGAGGAGCGTGTGCGAGCAGCTGTAGCAGCAGCTGCTGCGGCAGCAAGGGTGTCAAGGCTGGTTGCAGCGGAGCTGGCAGCAGCCAGAGCGGAGGTAGAAGCAGCCAGGGCGGAGTTAGAAGCAGCAGCAGCAGACGCAACACGTGAGGCTACGACGGATGCCAAAGCACTCCGCGGCGGCTCCTGCAGCTCCGCGCCTGCGGACGACGGCGCTGACGCAGACCGCGCCAAAGTGGCGCAAGAGCGGACGGTGCAGTGGGCAGCCGAGCACGCCCGCGCTCCAGGTGGAGGTGCGCACCGCGACGGCGGCTGCAATGACCAGGACCGCGGCCTCTACGAGGTCCGGACTGTGGTCAGGGATGTTGGTCCCAGTGCTGGGTGGCCTACCCTCACTAAAACCAACTACGTCGAGTGGGCTGGGATCATGAAGGTCAGGCTCCAGGTGCGGCGCATGTGGGAGGCAGTCCAGGACAGCAACGTCGACCACCAAGAGGACCGACGGGCGCTTGACGCCCTCATCACCGCGGTCCCGCCCGAGATGCAGTTCTCGCTTTCCAGCAAGCGGACTGCCAAGGAAGCTTGGGACGCCATCGCCGCGGCACGCATCGGCAGCGACTGTGCTCGCAAGTCCACTCTGCAGGCACCTCGTAAGGAGTGGGAGAGCCTGGCTTTCAAGCCAGGTGAGGACGTTGATGACTTTGCTCTCCGTCTCAACACTCTGCTGCAGAAGTTGGTGAAGTTTGGTGATGCCACCTACACCGAGGAGAGAGCTGTCGAGAAGCTCTTTCGGTGCATCCCCGAGAAGTACAAGCAGATGGCTCAGTCGATCGAGTCCTTGCTGGACCTCTCCACGATGACAATCGAGGAGGCGATAGGTCGCCTCAAGGTCGTCGACACCGACGAGCCACAGCCTTCCTCGGGGCCCATCACCACCGGCGGGAAGCTGCTCCTAACTCGGGAGCCGTGGGATGCCAGCCTTGGTGACAGGAAGAAGGGGGAGCCTTCTTCCACGACGGGCGGCCGCAAGCGTGGCAAGCAGCGTAAGACGCGAAGAGGCCCCCCGGGCAGGGCACAAGGACGTGCCGAAGGTGACGCCCGCGGAGGCGCCAAGGACGGCGCCGCTGGCAAGCCCAAGCCGGCACAAGACAACAGCTGCCACAACTGTGGCCGGTTTGGCCATTGGGCCAATGAGTGTCGGCAACCACGACAAGGCCAGGCTCACGTCGCACAGGCGAAGGAGGAGGAGACGGCTCTGTTCATGGCGCATGCAAGCATTGAGCTATCTTCAGCGACACCAGTCGCAAAAGCTCTCATCCACCTCGACGAGCCAAAGGCACACGCTCTTCTCGGCGATGGCTCCGGGAAGGACAAGACTACGGGGTGGTGCCTCGACACCGGCGCCACCCACCACATGACCGGTCGAAGGGAATTCTTCGCCGAGCTCGATTCCGATGCGCGAGGCTCCGTCAAGTTTGGGGATGCCTCCGCTGTGGAAATTAAGGGCGTCGGCTCCGTCATCTTCACCACCAAGACGGGAGAGCACCGGCTGCTCACCGGTGTCTACTACATCCCCGCGCTAAGGAACTCCATCATCAGCTTGGGACAGCTGGATGAGAACGGCTCACGCGTGCTGATTGAGCATGGGGTCCTACGCATCTGGGATCGCCAGGGTCGCCTTCTCGCCAAGGTACCCAGAGGTGGAAATCGACTTTACGTCCTTGATGTGCAGGTGGCACAACCGGTCTGTCTCGCTGTCCGTCGGGACGACGAGGCGTGGCAATGGCATGAGCGCTTTGGGCACCTTCATTTTGAGGCCCTGAAGCGTCTAAGTGCCAAGGAGATGGTACGAGGCCTGCCATGCCTCGACCATGTGGAGCAGTTCTGCGACATCTGCGTACTGACGAAGCAGAGACGACTCCCCTTTCCCCAACAGGCGAGTTTTCGGGCCAAGGAGAAGCTGGAGCTCGTGCACGGAGACTTGTGCGGCCCGGTGACGCCAGCCACACCAGGAGGTCGACGCTACTTCCTGCTGCTCATCGACGATCTCTCTCGCTACATGTGGGCGGTGATTCTCGGCAGCAAGGGAGAAGCGGCGGACGCCATCAGGCGCGCCTAGGTTGGTGTGGAGGCGAAGAGCGGCCGCAAATTGCGCGTGTTGCGCACTGACAACGGCGGCGAATTCACGGCGGCTGAATTCGCGTCGTACTGCGCCGATGAGGGCATCCAGCGCCACTACTCCACGCCGTACAGCCCGCAGCAAAACGGAGTCGTCGAGCGGCGCAACCAGACGGTTGTGGGGATGGCTCGGGCTCTCCTCAAGCAGAGAGGGATGCCGGCTGTTTTCTGGGGAGAGGCGGTGCTGACGGCCGTCTACATCCTCAACCGCTCGCCTACTAAGGCACTCGACGGCAGGACACCGTATGAGGCCTGGCATGGGCGGAAGCCGGCGGTCTCCCATTTGCGGGTCTTTGGCTGTCTTGCGTTCGCTAAGGAGCTCGGCCACATCGGCAAGCTCGACGACAGGAGCACTCCGGGAGTCTTCATCGGCTACGCGGAGGGCTCAAAGGCCTACCGCATCCTCGACCCAAAGACACAGCGTGTGCGCACGGCGCGAGACGTCGTGTTCAACGAAGGGCGAGGGTGGCAATGGGACAAGGCGGTGGACGACGGCACGACGCCGACGTATGACGACTTCATTGTCGAGTACGCTCACTTCAAGGAAGCCGGGGGAGCAAGCAGCTCCTCTCCGCCGGGCACGTCTACCCCGGCCCCCAAAACTACATCGACTCCGGTGCCCGCTACGCCGACGGCACCACAACTGGCGACGCCGCATACTCTAGCCCCGGCGGTCACCACTCCGGGTTCATCTTCATCAGCACCAGCTCACGCAGAGCACAACCCGATGAAGTTCGCTTCCCCGCTGAGTCACGACGAGGAGCGTGTCGACGCGTGGTATGGAGGCGAAAAGCTGCGGTATCGCATGATGGATGACCTACTCGGCGACCAGCCGGTGCCGGGACTGATGGCACGTGACCTGGAGGCGCAGCTACAACTCGCGTGTGAGGACGGCGAACCACGGTGCTTTGTAGAGGCCGAGAGAGATGCGGCATGGCGCGCCGCGATGCAGTTGGAGATGGATGCGGTCGAGCAAAACCGCACCTGGGAGCTCGCTAACCTCCCTCGTGGTCACCACGCAATCACCCTTAAGTGGGTGTTCAAGCTGAAGAGGGATGGAGCCGGCGCCATCATCAAGCACAAGGCTCGCCTGGTGGCCTGAGGCTTCTTGCAGCAGGAAGGAGTCGACTTCGACGACGCCTTCGCTCCAGTGGCACGGATGGAGTCCGTGCGACTTCTCCTTGCGCTGGCTGCCCAGGAGGGCTGGCGTGTCCATCACATGGATGTCAAGTCGGCATTCCTCAACGGTGACTTGAAGGAGGAAGTCTACGTGCATCAGCCACCGGGTTTGCGATTCCCGGCCAGGAGGGCAAGGTACTCCGCCTGCGCAAGGCCCTCTATGGCCTACGGCAGGCACCTAGGGCGTGGAACGCCAAGCTGGACTCCACGCTAAAGAAGATGGGCTTCGAGCAAAGCCCGCATGAGGCTGCCGTCTACCGACGGGGCAGTGGAGGAAATGCCCTGCTGGTGGGCGTCTATGTTGACGACTTGGTGATCACCGGCACCAAAGATGCAGAGGTGGCGGCGTTCAAGGAAGACATGAAGGCCACCTTCCAGATGAGTGATCTGGGGCTCCTCTCCTTCTATCTAGGGATTGAGGTGCACCAGGACCACTCCGGGATCGCGCTTCGACAGTCCGCCTACGCCAAGAGCATCGTTGAGCTAGTTGGGCTCACCGACTGCCACCCAGCTCTCACTCCGATGGAGGAGAGGCTGAAACTGAGCCGCGACAGCACGACGGAGGAAGGGATGCTACGCAGTACCGACGCCTTGTGGGGAGCCTTCGCTACCTCACCCACACACGGCCGGACTTGGCATTCTCCGTCGGCTATGTCAGTCGGTTCATGGAGCGACCGACGTCGGAACACCAGCAGGCAGTGAAGAGGATCGTCCGCTACATAGCAGGGACCCTCGACCACGGCCTCCACTACCCTAGGTGTCCGGGGGCGGCACACTTCGTCGGGTACAGCGACAGCGACCACGCCGGCGACATCGACACCAGCAAGAGCACGAGCGGGATCCTCTTCTTCCTCGGCAAGTGCCTTGTGAGCTGGCAATCAGTCAAGCAGCAGGTGGTGGCCCTGTCCAGCTGTGAGGCTGAGTACATAGCGGCCTCCACCGCCTGCACTCAGGCGCTCTGGCTCGCTCGACTGCTTGGTGATCTTCTCGCTCAAGACACCAGAACGGTGCAGCTCCTGGTGGACAGCAAGTCCGCCCTGGCCCTGGCAAAGAACCCCGTGTTCCACGAACAGAGCAAGCACATCCAACTGAGGTATCACTTCATTCGCAGCTGTGTGGAAGAAGGAAGCATCGAGGCGAGCTACATCAACACCACGGACCAGCTCGCAGACCTGCTCACCAAGCCTCTTGGGATGGTCAAGTTCCTCGAGCTTTGCTCCAGGATCGGGATGATTCAACTCTCCCACAAGACGACGTACAAGACTTAGGGGGAGAATGTTGGATAAGTCTGTGTACTAGGGTCGTTGTGGGGCTGCAGCACATGGTCCTTGTGGCAGTTAGGATAGAGTTCCTGACCATCAAGGACTGGCAGTTAGGATAGCATCTTAGACTGGCATCTTAGACTAGCATCTTAGACTGGCATCTTAGTAGCATCTCAGCATATGCTTGGCTGGCTAGCAGCCTATAAGTATGTAACCCCAACCCCTCAGGTTGGCATGGCATTGTGTAAGAAATAAACCAACGAAAATTGTCCCAACTCTCCTAGTGTCATCCACAACTATCAATGCTCAGGTTCAAAGGTCTAACATATAGCAGCAAGGTGGAGTTGCTCCTCCACAACCTTTGTGCTGCTTCATTATCTCAATATTACCTGCCATGCTAGTTCCCATTTGTTTGATTGCTAATTTTACTTATGGCAGATCTATCTCTGTCGTTGTTTCCATCACTTCCACACTGAACAGGAGCAACACCTCTGCACAGCTAGGGGGAATGTTATCGGCAGGGATCAACGGGTATTAAAAGATCGGTGAGCAGAGGGGGGTGCGGAGGGATGTCAACGTGGCTCTCTCCCCAGCTTCCGTCTTGTAAGCATCTGCAAGGGCTTTCCAACCAGGGCAACCAAAGCAGGTGCAGTTTGCATCGTTAGTGACAAGACAATTGAATTTTTGGGCCGTCAGCATCTTCATACTAGAATGTGATGGTGGCATCAACTGGAACTTTAAACTTCTCTAAGAAGTCATGCCTTGCCCCGCAAGGGATGACCTGAGCAAAATTGAAAGAAAGAAGTAACTAGCTAGTTACACAATTGTCTTGTCATGCATGAAACTCAATCAAAACATGTTCAACTAAAACACACCGTCCTAGTGAGGAAGTCATTCGGCTGATCTATGAAGAACTTCTTATCCCTTCGACATCTCACCGAACCACAGGTCTCACATGGGGCATCCATCTACTGCTTTCATGCATGAAGTTGAGAAAAATAAGCATACATAATTAAGATGCACACAAATATAAAGCAACATAATAAGCAGTTAGTACGAAACCAGCGCTATCCGCCCACTAGTTATTAACACATACGTACTTGTAATAAAACAGTTCTACAAACCATGCGTAGTTCAAACATAAAACATGCATAAAGTTAAACAGTTCATATGAAATAGGTAGCGCGCGCTAAGCTAGTGGCCAGAGGGACCGGCCTCGTGGTCGTGCCTAGTCGACCTACGACGACACCCCTGCTGACCCTCCTCACGCTCCAAGGCATCCTCCTCTGCGCTCTTCCTGGCTGCATACTGAAGTAACATCATCTTGTTGGCCTCCACGAGTTTGTCATCTCTCGCAAGCTCGCTCACCAATGGGTCGAAGAACTACATCTCGGCCTCTTTGCTCTCCTTCTCCTCAACCCTAGTGCATATCCTCATGTCCTTAGGCGCGAGGGACATCACGAACTCACGACACTCAGGGAAGTTCAGATTCGCCCCTTCCTGAAAGAACTCTACTGCCATGGCATCATAAGCGCGCGCCGCTAACTCCGGGGTGTCCCAATGGCCAAGTTCGTGGACGACATTGTCCTTCCTAATGGTGGCATAGTTCTTATTTCCCTTTTGTCGCACACCACGAAACTTCGGTGCCATCTGTGACGATGCATATATATATATAACTAAACAAGTTAGTAAAAAATGGGCATATTAACGAGAAATACAATAGTCTACAACTACACTATACATTCTTTCACCACAAGTACACTACTAGAAATACAATAAAATTACACTATCTAAAATCATAGTCTACAACTACACTACATTATTTCACCACAAGTACACTACTAGAAATTTAATAAATTACACTATCTAAAATCATAGTCTACAACTACACTAAAATTTTATACTACTCGTATACACAAAATTCGATAATTTTCTACACTACTATTACACTACACTAAGTAGAACTCACCAGCGGCGGCGGTAGACGGCTAGGAGTGGATGCGGAGGCGAGGGCGACGGGGACGGGGGCGGTGGCCGGGGTGGATGCGGAGGCGACGACGACGGCGACGGGGACTTCGGCGGTGGAGGCGACGGCAATGGGGACTTCGGCGGTGGAGGCGGAGGCGGTGGAAGCAGGGGAGGCGAGGGCGATGGGGGCGGCGGTGATTTAATGGGGATCGACGGTGTGGGTGTTGGGGGTGTGTGTGTAATTTAATCAATATCTCCTGCGGAGGGCGGTGGGGTAATTGCTGGCATTGGCCTACGAGGCCAACGCCATTACTATCTTCTACACATATTGTTTTTTATATGTATATGGATGTTTAGTTTATTATTTTATTATTTTATTTTCCTATTGTTTATTATATTGTTATTTTTACTAATTATTTTATTGTTTTATTTTCCTATTGTTTATTATTTTATTGTTTTATTTTCCTATTCTTTATTCTTTATTGTTTTATTTTCCAGCATCAATCGATCTCATTAATCTAGCATAGATACATAATAGTTGAAGGATGAAAATAATAACACACACACACACACACACACACACACACACATATATATAAACTTCTAGTACTACAGTGTACACACTCTTGATCTTAGACTAAGAACATCATAAGTGTAATGATTCCCATGAGAAAAAAAGCTGCCACCGATCCAGCAGGGAGAACGAGGCCAAGCATAACACTAGCTAAAAGGGCATATCGAAGCATCTTGAATTTTTGGATTTGGCCGCGCATCACATCAGTCTTCAGCTTGTCTTAGTTCACTAGTGGAGTACTCGAGCAACTCACTCGTATCCATGTGAAGCAATATTTTGTCCCTGACGCCTATGGATCACAATACACACACACACACATATTAATGATCGCGAATTGTGCAAATTAGCAGAATATCGAGGTATTTTCTGTCATATATATTACGTACCTTTCCACGGTTACCGCAGATGTAGAACTCTCGCTCTGGATTACTTTGTGTGTGCGACATATGCTTATTAGCAGGGCGTCCACAACCGCAAAAAAGCAGCACAGGTGCCCTCGCTCGATTCCTGGCAGCTTCGGCGCCGGTGGCATAGCTGCCGGATCGTCGAAGGGACGTCGCGCAGCGGCATGATTCGCCAGACAGGGCTGGCCGCATTGGCCAGATGAGAGCTCGGCCAAGGCGGTGGAGTCCCAAACTTGCGAGCCACGCCGACGTGGGCTCGAATGGGCGGCTCGTGCCGATTCGACAAGCTCCGCTGGGTCCATTGTCACCAAAGCAGCCGACTAAGAGGGAGTAGAATTTTGTGGAGAATGGAAGTGAATGTGAAAAGAAGGGGCTGCCAACATATATATAGGCACAACTTAGTGCTGGTGTTTCGGGCGAAGACACGACAACACAATGTAAAGTATTTATGGCGTGTTTATAAATCACACGACACCAATATGCTGCAACTGGTCACGACAACTGGGCCCGCATAGTAGTGGCGTAGGATGTATTGCCAGCGTCAGCAATAGCAACTTATAGTTGGCGTACCAATTTGGCAGACACCAGCACTATTTGGAAAAAATAGTGCTGGCGTTGATGAAAAATGGCGCTCCACAAACAGAAGTTGTGGCTAGCCGTTTTTCCACTAGTGATAAGGCGTCGCAAGGCTGGGTGGGCGTCACCATTGCGAACGAAGAAGATGGGAATTGCGGGTGTCGGTTAGGACTGCACCAGGTGTCAGCTTTGAGCCCTTATCTTTTCGACCTGGTGATGGATGAGGTCACAAGGGATATACAAGGAGATATCCCATGGTGTATGTTCTTTACGGATGATGTGGTGCTAGTCGATGATAGTCGGATGGGGTCAATAGGAAGTTAGGGCAATGGAGACAAACCTTGGAATCCAAAGGTTTTAGACTTAGTAGAACTAAAACTGAGTACTTGAGGTGCGTTTCAGTACTACTAGGCACGAGGGGGAGGAGGAGGTTAGCCTTGATGGGCAGGTGGTGCCTCAGAAGGACACCTTTGGATATTTGGGGTCAATGCTACAGAAGGATGGGGATATCAATGAAGATGTGAATCATTGAATCAAAGCCGGATGGATGAAGTGGCGCCAAGCTTCTGGCATCCTCTGTGACAAGAAAGTGCCACAAAAGTTAAAAGGCAAGTTCTATAGGATGGCGGTTCGACCCGCAATGTTGTATGGTGCTGAGTATTGTCCGACTAAAAGGCGACATGTTCAACAGTTAGGTGTGGCGGAGATGCGCATGTTGAGATGGATGTGTGGCCACACAAGGAAGGACCGAGTCCGGAATGATGATATACGAGACAGTGTTGGGGTAGCGTCGATTGAAGAGAAGCTTGTCCAACATCGTCTGAGATGGTTTGGGCATATTCAGCGCAAGCCTCCAGAAGCGTCAGTGCATAGCACAAAGCTAAAGCGTGCAGATAATGTCAAGACAGGTTGGGGTAGATCAAACTTGACATGGGAGGAGTCCGTTAAGAGGGAAGGATCGGAGTATCACCAAAGAACTAGCCATGGACAGGAGTGCGTGGAAGCTTGATATCCATGTGTCAGAACCATGAGTTGGTTGCGAGATCTTATGGGTTTCAGCTCTAGCCTACCCCAACTTGTTTGGGACTAAGAGCATCTCTAGGAGACCCCTTAAACCGCAACCCTTATAACCGGGTTAAGGGCCGAGAAAAGCGCATTTTAATGGCCGAAATTGGCTGCGGCCGAACAGATCCTGCAAACCCAAGCGGTAAAAGAGAATATCGGGGCTCTGTTCCGCAAACCCGCTCTGGTTTGCGGGCTGGATATTCTCTTTTACCGCTCTGGTTTGCGGGCTCTGTTCCGCACGCTGCCGATTTCGGCCCTCAAACCGTAAAACCACACAATGCAATTGACGGCGATTTTGACAAATAAAACAGAAATTTCGAGAATTCAAACACAATTTTGGCGACATTTGAACATAGTTTTCGCGCCACAACCCAAAAGATATCGCACCCATCATCACCCATCATCACTCCATCGTCATCATCATCAGAAGATGAAGTCTTCACCGCACCATTGCCACCACCACTTGCCGAACCACCGCCGAACATTGGCACCGCATGGCCTCTTGCGGCTAGCCTCCTCATCTCCAAGATCTCCAACCTTGCCATCATGCCATTCTTTGGTGACCTCATTCATCTCATTTCGATTCATCATCATGATCTTGTTCTCCTCTTGAGGCTTTGTTTGGTAGGAGTGGATTTGAGAGGTTTGGGGAGGAGGGGATTTCAGGGGATTTGGTGAATCCCCCTCTTCTACTCATTCCCCTCAGATCCCCTTGAAACGTCAAATCCCTCTCCAGCCACAATCCCCTTCATATAAAACAGGTAGGCAGAGATCGCCCTATTGAGTTAAAATGGTGTAAAACAGTTAAAAATCCAATCTTTACAGGTTAATTAGCATCATAGCTAGACAAACTTGCTATAAAATTGTGAATGACACCTAATAAAAATGTGACAGCAGTTCTTCACATCAAGAACATAATCTCTCATAGCAGCATGACTTGAAACCAATAATATCTTCATAGCAACATGATCTTTCACAACACCAAACACAATGCTATACAGGGTACTTTTGCAATAGCTCACAATCAATTACATATTTACAGACCAAGCAAGGATGAGAATGATGTTGTCATACAGATGAATTGCTCTTACGATGTCATGATCATCGAGTTTTTGAATGGCCAAAAGTTTGTCCAGATTGCTTCTCTAGTTGCCAAAGAGCCTACTAAAACAAAAGGAGATGAGTTTTTTAAATAGGCCAACAAGTCAGACAGATGACTAGTACAAGAAAGCTAAATAGGCCAACCGATGTTCTAGTACTCTGCTCACAACAGTTCGCTCAGCGAATTACAACATACAAATACACACAGATGCAACGACTAGAAGTCATCGTTCAAAGCAAGAGCATTCCCATACCCAAAAATCAGCAGGATTATCCCTTCATATACGAAACATTGGCGAGGATAGCGAGGACCTGGACACGTGTGGCGCCACTAAGCAACATGATAAGGACATCTACAATAGTTCAGACAATTAATCTCTCCATGTCACCTACAGACAGTGATATATACAAATCATACAGTAATCTATCTATGAACAACAAGATATACTAGTACGTACGTGGAAAAAAATAAGTGCAGAAATCTTGCAAGCAAATATGCTTAGACACGAAACAACCAGATTAATTAATCATGTCAAACAGATATGGAATTTAAACTTAATATTCTTCTAGAAAATTAACGGGGTGCTCTGCAAGCAAGTGATAATGAAAAAAGTTACATGTATTATGTATTATCAAAAAGACCTCACTATTACATCCAGACTTGATGGAACAATAGCATCCATCAAGAACAGACTTGAGCTTACAAACTGCAATTGGTTCATATCCCTAGATAGGTCCAAAGAATCCATCAGAATAAAAAGCAAGAGTATTAAAACTACCTCTATCAAAGACATTAAGAAATACAAGAATCAGACCAACAACTTGACTACCACATGACAAGTAACAAAAACAGTAAATGTCTATATGACAAGAAATTGAAGAAAAGAAACAAGTAATTTGCTTACTATTGTTTAGTCCAAGAAAACTTACCTCTAGATACAAAGAAAGAAGTGTGCAATTACTACAAGTGAATGTTTAAGTCAAGTACTTTCTCCGTTGCAAGAACCAAATTCCGTTTCACAAACGGAAGCCGATCAGCCATTTAGATCACCGTAGTCTCTATTCAGAAGGAAATTAATTAAAAGTGCACATGCATTCAGAAAGACACATCCACACCAGTATCCATTCACTCAATCAGAAAGAAAGAAAAAGGGTCTGAAGAAGAATGAATCCTTTCTCCATTAATTTCATTCACACGTGATTGACAAATTCAGGTAATGATAATCCATGAATTGAAGACAATTAGACAGACAGTCACCAGATATATACATAGGGACACGACCAATTAACAGTATGAGGAACAGAGCAGTATACTCACAGGGACGCGATCAATTAACAGGAGAGCAGATGGAGATGCAAGGGAATTGTGCAGCAGCAGTAGAGGCAGAGGGATGTGGACGCTGCTCCACCTCTACTACAAGTCCGGCAACTCGGGCATCGAGCCCTACATCGTCGCCCACGACTTGGTGATGACCGGTTTGGACGAGGCGGGGATCAAGCACCTCGGAGACCGTGTGGCCGGGGAGGAAGAGGCAATAGCCATGTCCGATGGAAAACCCTAGACGACAAGGGGAAAGGAGGGGAGGTGAGGACTTACCACCGGGGAGAAGTCTAGTACGCCGGTGGAGGTAGACCGGCGTCGAGGCGTCGGGCAGCGTCTTGGGGAGGCGCATGGCGGTGGAGTCTTGGAGAGGAGTCGGGCGGCAGCGGCGTCTTCACGAGTCGAGCGGCGGCGTCTCCAAATCCTCGAGCCCCCCCTCCCCCCCTCGAGGGTTCTGAAGCGCGTGGGAAGACGTGGATCAAACGGGAAGCGAGAGGGTTGGGCCCATGTAACGTCGCGGACCAAACAGGCCGACGAGGTTTTGCGGGGATTTTGGACTCGCGGGGTTAATCCCTTGAAAACCCCTCTGACCCACACGAAACAAACGAGGCCTGAGGGAGCTTGGCCATGGCTCTTCTCTCATTGGCGGGCCTTGCGCACGGTCTCCTCCTTGAGTAGTTGCCACTTCTCTTGCTTCTCTTGAGCCTTCTTCTCGGCCAACTCCTTTCTTGCCTCCAATATCTTGATCACCAATACCTCATTGAACTTGATCATGTGATCTAGCTTGTCCCGCAAGCTTGATGCCTCCGCTTCCTTCTTGATCTTGTCCTTGGCCTTATTGTTTCCATCGGGCTTGTTCTTGTTTTTGGGCCATCGTCATCTTCATCATCATCATCCATCTTGGTGAGTGCACCTCTCTTCGGTGGGGATTCTTTGTCAATCACCTTCCACTTCTCGCTATCTTTAAGAAGTTCCCAACCATAGTAGCCTGGTTCGCGGGTCGGTGGCGCGTCCATGTCCCGGGGTCGATCGACCCCGATCGAGGGTCGGGGACGACGCCGGGTCGAGCTGGATCGATTGCCGGATCACGACCCCGATCGGTGGACGCTGACCCAGACTGAGGTGCAAGACTCCAAGAAGCAGAATGCAAGATTGCTAGAAACACGTACGAATTCATGGGGAACTGATGCTTACCAGGCAATCTCACTAGGCACTGCAAAATACTGAACTCCGCCAGTAGCCGGCCTGCCGGAGTCCGACCTTCCGCGATCCCCTGCTCGCCTGCCGGCATTCGAGCTATCCGCCGCCGTATGCGCATCTCTTGTCTCGCACTTACGCAAGCTGCAAGCCGCTTGGATTCCGACGCCGACTAGGAAAGTTTGAGGCAGAAGAATGGTGGGAAGGGCAAACAGGAGAACGTGGAGGCGACGGTGGGAGGCTCGGATCTTGATCCTTGCCGGACCGGGATTTGGGGATAATTGGTTGACAAACTCTTCGTGGAAAGTAATAATGGCAGATGAGAAAAATCACGCCATAAGGGCTGACTTGGCTCATTTAGTAATCTTTTTGTTGCGGAATTTTTCCCTCCGCAATACAAGGAACCATATCAGATCGTAAAGGGGATTCTTTCCCTCCAACTTCATCGGGATTGTCTACCACGAGTCCATGACCCATGTATCGTACCGAGGTCATCGACCTGAATCCCTTTGGATTGCGATCCGCGTCCTGATGTCGCTTGAAGCTACGTCGGTATTTCCCCAAAGAGGAAGGGATGATGCAGCACAACGGTGGTAGGTATTTCCCTCAGATACGAAACCAAGGTTATCGAACCAGTAGGAGAACCAAGCAACACAATGTAAACAGCCCCTGCACAGAGATAATAAATCCTCGCAACTCGACGTGTTAAAGGGGTTGTCAATCCTTTTCGTGGTACGGCGCCTCAAGATAGGCAAACGGACGTGAGATAAATTTGTAGTAGATTGATAGATCGAACGCCAAATAAAATAAATAAGGGAAAATTGCAGCAAAGTATTTTTGGGTTTTTGGTTTAGTAGATCTGAAAATAAAAGCAAATAAAAAGTAGATCGCAAAGGCAAATATATGAGAAAGAAGACCCGGGGGCCGTAGGTTTCATTAGTGGCTTCTCTCAAGAAAAATAGCAAATGGTGGGTAAACAAATTACCGTTGGGCAATTGATAGAACTTCAAATAATTATGACGATATCCATGCAATGATCATTATATAGGCATCACGTCCAAGATTAGTAGACCGACT